>NW_021320070.1:2515893-2526174 GCF_001605985.2 Dendrobium catenatum | reverse complement strand
AAGTGTGCAATTAAAGTAATTACATCAATCATCATCACATAATAAAATAATAAAAAAAATGCTAAAAGTGCAGCTATATTTTGCAATACACCTAGAAACATAAAAGAGGTTGTTGAGCTTTACCATAATTACAACTTAGTTTAAATCAATACATCAATAATATCGCATGTGGGATCTTAAACGATTTCATCTACATCATAAATTGACCTTCTACCGTCGAAAATAACACACATACCTACATAAATTTCATAAACTAAAAAGTACTTTAGTAAAAAGGTAAAATAACACATTTGGCCCTACAAGAGACAATAAACTTAGCACATTAAAATTTAAGTTTACATAACCACGCAGGGCTAACCATAAATTAATGTCAAGCTATATCTTTAGACCCCTATTGGTCATGCATATTTAGGGCATGAACTCATTATTATAACACCTACAAGGAATATTAGTCACATAATCATTTATATTTAATCACCTCTTTATATGCATGGCCACCTACAAGATAAAATTATTATATATCTCTATCCTAATCATTTAAGAGCAAGTATCCACAACATCAAACCACAAATCAATAAAGAAATAAGTCAAAACAATATAAATTGATATACATTGTTTTGTGGTAATGGTGGTAATCAAATTGTTAGTACGGTGTGGAAATTATAATTGTGTCAATCAATCGGGTTATATGGTTGCTTCAGATCTTAACTTAGTTTGTGGTGCTCACTGAGGATATTGGAATGGTGGGCAGTTCTGTCGCCTGCTTGGGTTCTAGAGCTATGAACCTGAAAATTTTCCACGTCCCAACGTAGCCTAGTTTGCTTGGAGAAAAGACAAAGCACAGAATGTTGCAGTGCTCCAGATCCAACGCTAAGTTGCTGTTAGGTAGACTAGAGACAGAGCTTTGAGCACCGTGATGCTCCAAACTAGCACCGCAGCGCCACAAGACCGACTGAGATATTTTTCTTTCTCGTTTTCTTAAGGGGGCATCGCTTGGTGGTTGTAATTTTATCTCTTTGTTTGTTCTTATGTAAATGTGGTGTAAGAGAGAAGATAGATATGTGCTAATTCTCCCATATTTTCATAGTGAATTTTTTGTTGTTGTGTGGCTCCATGGTTTTTTCTCGATTTTTTAAGTTTTTTCACTTTAAATCATGTTGTTCTTTTCTATCCATTATTTTTATCTTTCTTGTTTGTTTCACTTCGATGTTTTACTTACCACCCCGAGCAACAATACCTTGGGTCAATGATTGGTGGTGATAATTAGAACGATGAGGGATGCGGCAACATTGATATGCGACAACCTTGAGCAACAAAGTAAGGTTACGAGCTATAGTCCTTTTTTTCATTTGAAATTTGCTTGATTTATGCAAATTTTGAATTTGTACAAAATAGAAATTATAAATATTTTAAATCTTCTACATATCTAGACAAATTATTCTTTTTTTTTAAACTTCAAACTAAACACCACATAAATCAAATCTCATGTACCTTTTACTTTGAACTCTTGATACTTATAAGCAATAAGCTTCAATCTCTTTTTAATTTCATATGACACACCAAAAAAATTAAAGACACAAACTTCACCATTTGTATATATAGCAATCCATAACTCTGCCAATGACCTTGATGAAACCCTCAATTAAAGAAAGTCGGAAAGGGAAAGTCATATTTGGGTCGAGATGAGTTCTCGACATATCAAAAAAAAAATGGGGACAAGTTGTAACACATTAAACATTTGTAAGTAACCATCACTAGGGGATCTCTTAATGAAGAGATTTTTCATTCAAATTTTGAATAGAATAGCAAAAACCTTTATCTCCTATACTGAAATGTAAAACTTTTTTACGAGCAGCTCGCCTCCTCTTTGCACATGTCGCAAAACTCAATTGAACCTCCTTGTCACCAAGCGACCTTTGTGTAAATTACGATGCTTATTAATGCACCTCCCATAAATACCATCTTGGCTCTATCTCCTCCTACCCAGTCCTCCACTTTGCATCTCATCTAGCCGCCAACTCCTACCCATTTTCATCATGTCTCATGTCATTAATAACCAAACATAAATATAACAAAGAGGATAAGAAATTTTAAAATTGATTTTATTTTAATTTTAAAAGTTATGTGTGCTAATAATAAAGTTTATATTTAAATATATAAATCCTATAAATTTTGAATGCTATGAGTTTAACTGCCCCACAAAACTGCAGTTTCCCCAAACAAACACGATTTAAGCGGGTGTGCGTGTTGACCCGACAGACCCATTAACCTAATTAACATCTGGACCGCCGATCGTTGAACGAGAACTGATCTGACGGCTTGCAGTCCATAGCAAATCGAAGGTTCGTCATGGAATCGAATTAAAACCCTAGGATTTGGGAGTAGCTAAAAGAGTAATCTTTCTCTTCAAAACCGCCGTGGTTGGATCGTTCTCTTCGCGACCCGAGAGATCTGCACGAGATGGTGAGGGGATTTTGCCTTCCTTTTGTTTGATGTGCCTTTTTTTTGGTTCGTTTGATCGACTACGCATTTTCGTGTGCAGGCGCCTAAGAAGGAGAAGGCTGCGCCTCCGGCTTCTAAGCCAGCCAAGTCTGGTGGCGGGAAGCAGAAGAAGAAGGTTTATTTATTTATTTATTTTTTTGGTAGATTTGGGATTAGAAGGGAATGCGTTGTCGCATCGATTTGACTTGTATCCTCTGAGCGTTATTCATTTTATGCATATGCGAAGATACCATTTTGTTGAAATATTTTCTCTTTGAGATGTGGTTTGCAGAAGTGGAGCAAAGGAAAGCAGAAGGAGAAGGTGAACAATGCTGTTCTCTTCGATCAGGCAAGCTACGATAAGATGCTTACGGAAGTCCCCAAGTACAAGATGATTACTCCATCTGTACTATCTGATAGATTGAGGGTATGGGTCTTATTATTATTTTTTGGTTTAACAGTAAATTTTCTTCTATTAATAAGTGACTGGTAATTGTGCTTACTTTGAGGGATTTCTGCATTAGGAAGAATCTATTGTGCATGAAAGTCTTTTGGGGTCCTTTATTTTAAGTTTTAAGTTTTAAAACAATCGATCGTTGGTTGCAAATTATAATGGATAAAGTTAAAAGTGTTAGGGTTCAATTAGCATGGTGGATTGTTAGATTGAGGTAATATGTTATAATTGTAATGGGTGTTATAATGTTTGAAAGATTGTTGAAGTAATGTGAGTGTATGATAGGTCATTAATGAGTCGCATGGCATATTGTAGCTCTATATATACTTTTTCATTTGGGAGTATTAGGTATGCAACACAATGATCCAAGCCCCTTATTGTGATTCTTCTCTTCTTCCCCTTCCTCAATCCTTCATTTTTGTTGAGCTATTGAGTATTCTAGATGATATGGCGGGCGCTTGACGCTGCATTCAAATTATTATTAAATGGAAAGCACTTGCTTAAGCTCCTGATATGATTCAATCAAACATCAATGTAATCTCTTATATTCCAACTATCCAATCAACAATACAAGCACCTACTCAAGTTTTTTGCTTGATTTGATTGGCAATACAAACATCTTCTCCTGTTCTTTATTTACATCCATTATTTTAGAAGATACTACAGGCCTAACCAATACTACTCCAATAACATTGCAGTAGTTACATGATTTTATATGAGCTAGGAGATGAATGGCCGCCCACCTCTTTTACCACGAGGAAATCATAAAAAAAAGTTGACTCAATGAAAAACACCGCCGACCTCTGAAGATTCGCAATTTTTGTGCATGTATTTTCATGTCTTCATGATTCTTCTTGGATTTTTTATGTGGTTTGATTTCTATTTACTATTAATTTGGTCTTAAGCGCAAGCTCAATTTTGAGGGCTCAATAACTATTAAGGTCAATAAGTGTAGTGTGTTTATAATTATCTTAATATGTTATGATGTGTAATGGGTGTTATGGTGTTTAATATGTAGCTTAATTGATTTTAGTGCTAATTAGGTCTTTAATAAACCTATGGAATATTGTAACTCTATGTATACTTTCCTATTGGGAGCATTAGCATGGCATGAAATGATCTTAAGCATTATATTGCATTCTTCTTTTCTCATTCCACAATCTCCCATTTTTTAAAAAATTGCTAATCAAGCTCAAAAATTGTTTAATCATAAAATTCTTCATATTTGTAACAAAGTATCATATGTTAATCATCGCTTATTTTTAAAAAGTCATGCTACACACGGTGTACATACGACCTATTTGTTTGGCGCGACACGACAGATCAAAATAACGCGCACTATTTGCACCATGCATGCGCAATATGACGCACAGCATGGCGCAAATATTTTAATAGTATTTAATACAAATAAATATATTTGACTTATTTTACATTGTGTGTCATGTTTAAAATGGCGCTAGCCGCACCTGGCTTTATGCATCATGGCTCCATAGAAAAAATTGCGTTATGGTGTGTCATTCACCATTAACAGGTATGACTATTTCCGTATCAATAATGTCACTGATTTGAATGTATTTATGTTTTGGACAATTTTTTTAGAGCAATGCTTTTGTATTAAATGCAACTTGGGCTTATTCACTTCTAATTATTTGAAAGTATTGGTTATGGATCCTATGGAATAACCCAATCTCTACCCTATACTTGTTGTGGGTCAATTATGTAACATATTTTGAAGTCGATGTTGAAGTGGTGTTTCTTCTATTCCTAAGCAAGACATTTATGGGACATAAGTTCAATCTGATTGAATCAACTACAATGAATAGTTTGAACTTTCAACAATTTAAGAACATTGAATTATTAACTTAGGTAACTTAAATAATCATAGAGCTATGATCTACGAGGCATGTTAAAAAACACTCTCATTGTCAAGTCCCAAGCCTTCGTGAGAAAAATAGAGGGTTGTGTTTGGTAGTTGTTAGCCAGCATAAAACTTATCGAATAATCATTACATGAATCTTGTAATACATTGTGTTACTGTCAGGACGTTCCCTTTAAGCGATGTGTTGTATTGCCTGAATATAGTGAGAAGTGTGTAAGGGCCGTTGCACTGACACCTGAGTGCAGTGTTAAGCAAGGGTTTCCACATCATGGATGGATGTGGGCAATCCTTGAAATTAAAATTAGGATAAAAACTTGGAATATAGATTTTTTTACAGACAAATTAATTTAATTAATATATATATTATGATTCATAGGAAGATAAAATATTCTATGCATTTAAGAAACTAAATGGGTTGGAGAGAAGACTAAGGATATTGATAGTTTAGGATATAAACTATAGTATTTGGGTACGAGTTGTATTAGAAATAATGTAGATGTGATTATTGATAAGAGTTTGAAGGATAATATTATTGAAATTAACAGAATTGGAGATATAGTTATAGTTTTAAATATTGTTGTTGATGCTAATATTATTAATATTATAAGTGTTTATTCTTCGCATGTAGGTTTAGATATGTGTTCAAAATTAAAATTTTGAAATAACTTGAAAGAATTAATACAAAAGATATCTCTTAAAGAAAAGTTTTTATTACAAAAGATTTAAATAAACATGTTGGTACAGTGGTAGAGTATTTTAAAAGCATTCATAGTGCTATGAATTTGGAATGAGTAATGAATGTAGTATGACCATATTAGATTTTACTCAAAAAAGAAGAGAATTTCTTCACTTATAAGCATGGATATAGTAAAATTTAGATGAATTTTTTAATAAGAAAATAGATTATTTAGATTACAAAGATTGTAAAGTTATTCCGAGTGAAAGTTTATGTACCAAATATTGCTTATTAGTTTTAAACTTTAAAATGATGTGGCAAAATATAAAAAAGAAAGTAAAATATTGTCCTAGGATTAGACGAGGGCATTTAAATTATAGTAATATACTAATAAAAATATTTTTGAGAATAAGATTCATGATCTTATTTTGATCGTGCATGAGGAAGGTAATATTGTGTGAGAGAAAATAGTTAGTGATATTAAGAATGGTATAAAGTATGCACTTGGAGTGAATCAAAATATGTAAGGAAAAAAAAAGAAGCTTTGTTATAATAATTGATTTAGATGTAAATTTTCAAAAAATTGGGAAGAACATAAAGGGGCTCGTATGGATTCTAACAAAGCAATATATGATGAAAAAAATTAGCTTTTAATGATTTATATAATATATTGAATACCAAGGTGGGTGAAAGATGTATGTATAAGTTAGTTAAGCATAAAGACAAGAGAAGTATATATTTAGTTCAAGTAAAGTGCATTAATAATGAAGATCAAAAGTGCTTTTATTATAAAAAGTTATTTAACATAGGTGAATAAAATATTTCGATAAGCTTTTCAATGAAGATAGTGAGATTTCAATTAACTTTAGTAACACGCACACCCGTTAAATTAAAATAGTGTTTTTTATTTTTCATTTCTATTAGTAAACATCGAAGTTAATAGAGGCTTAAAAAAGTGAAGTGTGAAAAAACTGTTGGACCTATTGATTTTAATAGAGGCGTGGAAATGTTTTGAAGATGAAGGAATTTCATAGGCTTATCGAAATCATTTCTACATAATATTCGAACACTTAAGAATCTATGCCAACAATGAGTAGAGAGTGGTGGTTCTATATTACGACATAAATTTGATGCACAGAGTGTGTGATTTGTAGGTTAGAGGAGTTAAGTTGATATGTCATACACTTAACAATTGTCAGGAGAGAGGTTATTGAGCACTAGGTGTATGACGTGATTATTAATGTTTCTCAAAATCAATTGGCAATTCACTGGCCCGGGTAGGATTTACTATGGAAGCAGTATACATTTATTGAGAAAGTTGATAGAGAAGCATAGAGAGAATAAGGAGGATCTCATCAATTGATATATATTGATTGGAGAAAGTATATATTAAAGTTCCAAAAAAGAAGTACTTTGGGAAATTCTCGGAAAAGAAAGGAACGCCGTTTAATAATGGTGCTGTAACATTCAAGTCATTAAGGATATGCTATGTGTAGGTGTTGTTACTTGTGTTCAAAACACCAATTAGATTCACATAAGCGGTTAGCTTTAAGCCTCATATCATTATTGTTTGTCATGGATGTTACTTCACTAGACATTTACAAAGAGAATGTACCTTGGTGTGTGCTTTTTGCTGATGATAGTTTTCTGTATAAGAATAAAAGTGGGAGTTGAAACAAAAATTTGAAATTTTTTTTTTTGGAGGTCGAACCTATAGAGGTCTTTAAAGGTTTTCATGAGTATATCTAAATGCCAAATATATGAGTATAATTTTATTAGAAAAGATCTAGATGGGGGATTGTCGACTTTGGGCGAGTCAAATCCTTAAAGGAGTACACATTTTAGAATATCTCGGGCCCTATGGTTCAAACTGATGGTGGAAATAGATAGAGAGATATTAATTAATAGACATTCAAGTCTGGATGGTTGAAGTTGGAGAAGTGATCGGGTTTAGGTGTTGATAGAAAAAAAATACCCTCTTTTAGAACTTAAGAGAAAATTTTTATAATTACAAATAGTGGCGGAGATTTGCTATGTTTTATGAGTGTAGAAAGTGCACATTAAAAAATGAAGCATAAAATTAAAGTTAAGTGGCAGAGATTTGGGATGCTCATGTGGATGAGTGGGCTTATACTCTTAGAGATCAAAAATGCTAACGAGTTATATATACGTAAAAAGGTTGGGAAAGTAGCTCCAAGCTGGCCAAAACTAATATTAAGAGGAAGTCACCTTTAGATTGGTATTGAGTTCATATAAAATGATCGGCCTTCGATGACCAGTTAGAGAGAGTAGATTTATCAGATTGCCTATTGTACGAAATGTAGAGAGTAAATCTAAAAAGATGTTGGTTTAGAAAGTATTAGAAATGATCTTTCTTTGTAATTATATTTTAATGAAGATTCTGGACTCTTAATAAGGCACAATGGAGGAAAAAAGATCATGTTTTGTCGAATCCCCATCTAGTGATAAAAGACTTGATGTTGTCTGTAATCCTACGGAGTTAAGTTTGTTATCATAAGTTCCATTTGATTGAGGTATACAATTGTGGAGTATGTTGAAACCACCTAATCTAAGCGAGTACGATATCTTCCTTGTACGATCATGAGGCATTGATTTCTCACTATTTAACTTTAGTTCGTTATTCGTATTTAATAAACTTCTTTTTATATTGGATTTATCAGTGATCTAAGTATTGTTCAAATTTGGGTACATAAAAAATTCTATTTATGAAAACTAAATTACAATTTCCCATTGTTGTTATATGATTGTAGATCCTTGATAATTTCTTTGAATTATTTAGTTTATTTGATTATCACTTGAGCTTTAATTTAAGTACTGCCCTATTATATTTAAAGAAAACAGGTGGGCTTATAATAAAAACTCGTACATGCATGCAATTGGGGTGTACAAAAAAAACATGGTGCTTTACAAAGATTGAATTTAAGAGAGGAGCAAATGAAATACTTCCATACCGTTTAGTTGAAAAAAGAGAGAAAATCATTTTAAGGCTGGCTTTAATGCTTGAATCTAGCGGAAGCCAAGAATTCAAAAGCCAATTCACTTTCTGTTTTCGTCCCATCTCTTTCATGTCCTGTTTTGTATTTTTTTTTCCTGCATACCTCTCGCACAAACTCAGAAACAAACTTCGCTATTTGGGCATGATCTTTGTTGACTAAGCTATTTCCTTTGTTTTTTGAGATGTTAGCATGCAGTACTTTGTTAGGCATCATTACACTTCATTTGTGCACATTTGATAATGGCAGTGAACATCAAGAGTTGGTGTGCTGCACTCTGTGCTTCAGTTTTTTTCTATTTAGGCCTGCAATGCTTTATGGCACAAAATGTTGTCCATTAAAAGAGAAGCATACAATTAAGTGAAGTGTTGAAGAGATGAGGATGCTCATGTGGATGAGTGACTTTACTCTTAGAGAGAATGCGAAACAATCATCTATGTGAAAATGTTGGAGTAGGTCCAATGGAAAATTAAATTAGAGAGAGTCGCCTTAGACAGTTTGGTCACATAAAACGTCAGCCTTCTGATGACCCGAGTAGTATGAATGAATTAGATTTGATCTATGTTAATTGAATGAATTAGATTTGATCTATGTTAATAAAGGTAGAGGTAGACCTGAAAAGACATGGTTAGAAAATATTAGAATTGACTTTTTTTTATTAGATTTAAATGAGAATCTAGCTCTTAATATGACACAATGGAGAAAAAAGATTCATGTAATCAACCCCATGTAGTGGGATAAAAGCTTGATTTTGTTGTAGCCTTTAAAATTAAGCAAAGTAAAAGAAAGTGGGGCTTTTTCAAACTTTCCAATACAGACATCTGAATCTTTGAATTTGTAACCTCTCAGTGTGGAAATGTATATTCCCTAAGAATGTGCAGCAAGTACCGTTTCTTTTTGTGAGAACCAACAAATTCATTGGGCTTATTATTCTGGAAATTGACTGCCACAACTTTTGTACCACAAAACCTTACTCTTCTTGCTTGCTAACAAACTAGAAATTTATTGTTTACGGACATATTTCCATTGTTAAGAACAGTATGGATTTCCCGCTCTGCCATCAGTGCCATGTAACATGCCCTTAAATGATCACCACACCTAGCAAGTCTTCTGATTACCTAGGGCAAGGGCTCAAGCTAACAAGGAACCATTTCAATAGTTCCCCAAGCTTGGACGGTGCATCTGTCCATTCCCAATCGAAAGAATTTGTGTGTGAAGATAATTATATGAATTTTGACTGATTATAAATGGAGAGTCCTTACTGAGAACTTGAGCTTGATCAACAAAATCGATTCAATTCTCAATGTTTTGATTTTGTGCGTGTAGTTTTATGCATCTCATACTAGGTTTGAACTCTTAAACTCTAAATCCTAAGACATTCCGTATATAAAATTGTTCCATATTTAATGTGAGAAATTTATGGAATAAGAAACAATGAAGAGGAAATGCTCAAAGTAAAAAAAATGCTAAGCCATCAGAGTAAGCGGAAGTAATTCACAAGTTTATGTTAAACTTAAAAAACATCCTAGAGTTAATGTCTTAATCTTTGCTTATATAATCTATTTGAAGTTGGCAATTACTTGATAATAGTTAAGCCAACAGAGATTCTAACGGTTCTACGCCATATAACTTTTTTTGTAAATTTAAAATCCTATTATGGTGACATGAATTGGAAGTGGTGTACTTATTGATTTTATTCATAAAGTATACTATTTCTTTAATCTCCTTTCTATGCCAGGTTAGGTCATCTCCAACCGAACGCTAAACGAGTGTATGG
>NW_021320070.1:2496965-2511154 GCF_001605985.2 Dendrobium catenatum | reverse complement strand
CTTTTGGCTCCGGTCACCTGACCCAATAATTTGCCCCACAAGGGACACCTCCCCAAATTTTTTGGAATTTTTTATTTATTTGAAATTTTCATAATATTCACTTCTTATGTGATTGTTATGAAAAAAATATTAATTATTTAAAAATTAATTAAATATTTTAGAATGCTATATGACTTGATTAAGAATTTTTCTCATGCTACCAACTTAATTTCATATTAATTTGGTTAATTATCAAAAAATATTAATTAAGTTAGTTATTTCCTTAGTTATCCATTTAATAAAGAAAATTATATTTTTACCTTTTAATTTGACTTGATATAGTCTTGAACATTGACTTTTCAAAATATTAAATTTAAAACCCCAAATTTTAATGTCAAAATCTCGAGTTTTAATTTTAAGTATTTTATGTATTTTTAAGTTATTGGATTTAGGTATTTGATTATTTTAGGAGTATTCTACAAATTTCCAATATTATTTTGATAAAATATAAAATCTTCAACATCAAATTCCATTTGATTTAAATCAATTAACTCATAGCTAAATTCAATCTTAAACATTACACACACTTGTGTGCTGTCCTAGTCAAGTCAAGTTGACCTTAGGTCAACCTTTGTTGACCAATATTTATAGCATCATGTGTTTTACTGATCATTCATATTTTACGCTCTTTACTTGCATTTAGGCAGTAGTTTAGGGTCATTAAGTCATTATAATGCATCTTAGTCCTTCTATTTGATTTATTTTGATTTTAACCCAATAACTTTAAATCAAACTTGATTGATATAGATCGCACGTTACACTATATTTTCTGAACAATTTGGATATTTCACCCTATAGTGGGTCAACTAGTAGGGGACAACACATCTAAAGATAACTTATACAATATTCTATGATTGTCTACCCTAGCTCTTTCTTAGCCTATGGGACTCAGCATGTGATACCCTTTTGATACACCTCTATAGATCATTTTTTAGTTAACTTATTGCATCACTTTCATGCATTTACTATGATCGAGTATTTTGACTCTACTCCTATTTGCTAGTTTGACCATTCTCTTTTGGCTATGCTTCATTATGACTTAGCCATGTCCTTTTAGCTAGGTCTCCTCCCAGCATAGTCATGCTCTTTTGAGTATGATACTTAATCTCCTAATCATGCTCTTTTAGTTAGAAAACATCAGAGAATAAGTCATGCTCTTTTGACATGATTTAATTTGAATCTAAATATTCTCTTTCGAATAAGTCTATCCCCATTTTGAAAACGTGGGGATGTTTGTTCAAAATTTTCATTTTAATGCATGTTTTAGACATTTGTTCATTTTAGTATGATTGTTAGTTTTAATTGTTGAATAATCAAGCATTCAAGCTCATGAAATTTAGTTTGACTTCATGAGCCTTCTCTAATGGCTTGAAATTAATATTGGTAATGACCTTTATTGGGTTAATTAGATGCATGCTAAGGGATTTAGTTTGCAAAACATCTTCTTGGATATTCATCATGTATAGCCTTTGATCTTAGCACCATTGGCTTGAGAATAAATTGCATGAATAGTACAATCACATGTCTTTGGAATATTTGATCCAACACACATATAAATAAGAGAGGAGTTGTAAGTGATATCATATTTTTTTACATAGAAAAAACTTAACCAATTGAAAAATGGCGAGGCTTAAACTAATTGAAATAATTCAATTATTATTTTTCATCAGTTACAAATGATGCCTCACCCCACGATTGAGGAATGTGTTCATAAAATATAATATACGTATAATGTATCTGACATGTTTTGTGGTGGATGTTGGAAGTGTCATGTGATAAGAGAGCCGTTTTCAAGAGACTGCTCATTGTTTGTTTAGTCGTTCTAAGCCCATTATAAATCTTGGTTCTAACATTGGGGGTTAAACTTGGTATCAATATCTCAATGAGTGATGACATGAATTTATATTGTTGGCGACAATGACTGAAAAAGTTAGCAAGCATCAATATAGCCAGGAAATAATGGTCAAAGACTATAATCAAGCTTCAGTGGCTGAAGGACCATAATCGAAGCAAGGTGGTTGAAGGACGAAGTAGGTTGATGATAGATGGAGAACCATAATCGGGAAATAATGATCAAAGGATCATAACTGATCGAGGATGGTCGAATGATCGTAGTCAACCAATAGTGGTTGGATGGCTATAGTTGAGTAATGGAGGCTAGATAACCATATTCAAGCAATGATGGTTAGATGATTGTGGTCGGATAGTGATGTTCGAAGGACCATGATTGGTTAATGGTAGTCAGAGGAATGTGGTCAACCAATGTATGAAGAGTTATAATTGGACAACAGTGGATGAAAGATCAAAGTTAGGTGATAATGATAGTGACTTAATGATCATTGATAAATGATGGTGGGCAGAAGATTATAGTTGAGCAATGATGGATGGAGGATTTTATTTAGGAGAAAGTGGTCAGATGATCGTAATAGAGTGACGATGGTCAGAGTAATGTAGTTTGGCAAGGTGGTCAGAGAATCATAATTAGTTGATAATGATATGAGGATTATAGTTGGTGATGCAGTTGAGATGACCATAGTCCGACGATGGTAGCCGGAGGACTATAGTTAGGCGACGATACCCAGAGGATTGAAGTTGGGCAATGGTGATTAAATGATTGTAGTCATACAATGATGACAAGATGACCGTGATATGATAGTGTTGATTAGGCGGTAGTTTGACGGCGATGGTCGGGGTACTATATTGAGAGTACTTATCATTTTCATTAAATTTGGTACTTATATAAAGATGTGATTATCCAAGATATTGTGAATACACAGTATTTTCATTAAATTTGATTTTGATTGAAACTTTGTATTGGTTTTATCACGTTTAAAGTTTTTTTTTTCTTTGCTACACCTTGTCATGGTATATGTTATGCATCGTGCAAGGCATGACAACTATTTATCTATAGATCTTAGCTACTTGTCAAAATTACTTGTATAACGACCAATATTACTTGTCAAAAGAATTCACTTAAGATACTCATCGTTTTTTTCTGCAACTTGTGTGAATTTCCTAGGATAGTTGCCAACAAAACTTGTCTACTAAACAGTTTGCTCATATTATACCGCTAATCTTAGCTCATACTTATAAATGAGAAAGGTCAATTGCGAGCGATGACATAATCCTTTACTTGGATCAGTACTTTGTTTCTCTTAACACTATAAGCTACCTAAAATTCTAAACTTTTTTTTTTTGTCTTCTTTTGATTAAGTTTACTTGGAATTTTTCAAGAACAAAATTGGATCTAACAACTTTGGTTTAATTTTTAGGGGAGCAAACTTATAAGTAATTGTTGGTGTTGCCTCGAATTTGAATGGACTTTTCACTACAAAGAATGGGCCAATAGAAACCAAACAGTAGAAACAAAAAGGAAATGGTCGCTAAAGATGATTAATCATTCAATTTCAACAAAATGTATGTTGAAGTTTCCTTGAATTTAGCTCGACCCCTATTTGTTCATATACTTAATCGTCCTATGCTTCACAGATATGTCGGGGGTCCAAAGGGACAACACCTCTGACGGGATTCGAATTACCTAAAAAATCATATAATAAAAAAATTAATTTTAATTTTGAAAGGGAGGGCACTTGTTCCCCCTAGAATTAAGGGGGATCCGCCCATTAGCCCCCTGCATTACAAACAAAGAATTAAAAAAAATTAATCAACAAAACTGAACAAAATGATTTTGCAGATATCATCCTATGTTTCTCAAAACAAAACTACATAGCCAAAAATTTGGATTCACAAGTTTTTTCTATGACAGTGCAACCAATATCTATTGGCATCCAAGGATATTTACATGCGTAAAAGAAAATACAGATCAATTTCAGCATCATCTATGCTCTGTTAAGCACTTATTTAAAATTGAAGACCTTGTCTGCTAATTCCGTCGAGGAAGTTTTAAGAGATGCTCGACAATGGAAAAACTTCAGTTAATGCTGTGAGAGGCAGTTGATGAAAGATTCTGATTGCTGTAGCTGTCATACAACCAAATGTCAGTTCTATTTGTTAATCCTCGCGAGTGCTCGAAGTAGAAGAAAAAGCAGATATCATCTGTTTACAATCTGAAAGAATAGTTAGCATTATAACTTGACCATTTACTGGAGAAGATAACAGTAACTTCAGTGAAGCAAATAATAAATGAATCAATGAACACGACAAGAACAATTCTCAAGACAATTTTATGTCAGCCTGGTATTTGCAGGTTAAAAAACTCAGTAGACAACATTTTTTCCAAAACGATTAAAGTAAAAACCAAATATAAAACCATATTATAGGGTTTCTTGCGTATAGAAAACCTGTAACTCCATAGAGAACTTGTAACTTTAAGCTCATGCCCTTCTACAATTTCAATTTCCTTAGAAGACAGACTTTGTGGGGCAACTTTCTTGTTATTTTATTTTTCAAACTAAATCTAATTCTATTTGACAACTACTTTCTTATTAGTTTCTCGTTGGTTTAAAAAAAAAATATATAAAAAGCTACTTTTATAACTGGAGTGCTGATGTGTGGTAGCTTTAAAAAGCAGCATTTCAATCTTATAAAAAAATATATATTTATAATATCTACAGTAACTTTCAATATATATATATTCCACAACTGTACAACTAAATTCACAAAATGTTGTAGGCTTGTGGCCGCCCCAAACAGACCCTAAGTCAGTTTTAAATTGCTCAAGATGTGAAAAAGTTAGATGCTGCATTTAAAACATTTACTTTTAGTAATGAAAATGATATAAAACCTCGAGGCCGATACACCAAACAGCATGGAAAGCCCAAGTTAGGGGAGGTTTATACCAGCTTAGCAAATAGAAGTTGTATACAGATAAAGAAAGATCGTATGGAAGGTACCATCAATATAAAATGTCATTACTACAAATTTATTTGCACATAAATCATTTCATTCGGATAGATATGACGCAATAAAGAAATGCATTTACATGCTATGAAGCAATAGTACCTTTGTTGAAACTTTCGAATGATAGATTTCAGTAAATGATCTCCAACTGTTTGCCTAAGGTGAGTTACCAACTGCTCACGAGAAATTTTCCTTTCCTGCAAATACACCAGTCCAATGTACCATGAATAAAAAGGGGGACGAAAGTAAAGTAAGTATCATATGCACATAGTAGAGCAAAAACACCACCATCAACAACAACAATATCAAGCCTTTGTCCCACTACGTGGGGTCGGCTAAATGAATCCTTTTTTGTCATTGTGTCCTGTTAAAAGTCAAATTCTCATTTAAATCTAATAAAAAAATATCATTTTTAATATTTTCTAACCAAGTCTTTTTAGGTCTACCTATACATTTCTTAACATAAGTCAAATCTAATACTTCAACTTTCCTAACTGGGTCATCGAAAGGCCTCCGTTTAATGTAACCAAAACACCTAAGGCGACACTCTCTAATCTTATCTTCCACTCGAGCTACTCCAACCTTTTCACATGTATGCTCATTTTGCTTCCTATCTCTAAAGGGTAAATCCACTCATCCACCTAAGCATCCTCATCCCTGCAACACTTAACTTATTATTATGCTTCTCTTTTAATGGCCAACATTCAGCACCATAAAACATTGCAGGTCTCACCACCATCTTATAGAATTTTCCCTTAAGTTTGAGGGGGACTTTTCTATCTCACAACAAGCCCAATGCATTCCTCCACTTCAACAAAAATAGGAAAAGAAAATTGGCTCAAGATAGCCCATGTTAAATTTAGTTCAAAATGTCAAACGTCTCTTTGAGGTGCAAGCCTTTTTCAATTGGATAAGAAGTCATCTTTCTATTTTGCAAGACTAAAAATCCAGAGAATTATTTTCTACAAGAAAAAAACAGGCCGCCTTGAAAAGACAAAATAAAATAAAAAGCCTGATCCACTTTTTTTCCAGAAGGTTCAGTGTACAATTAATTACCATATATTTGACGTGGAACTTCTTAATCAAGCAGATCTTTGAAGAAGATAAACCCTTAGAAAGAATATAGATCAGCTTGTTGAAAGATATCCATGGTGAGTGTGGCCTTGTTACAATCTCGTTCAGGCTCCCTGAATGTGCAAGAGGAAAATATTAACAATCCAAGAAAACTCTAAATAAGAACATAATCCTCAAACTTCATTTATTTTTTCAGTGATCAATGAAAGAAATTAGAGAGGAAAGAAAAAAGAACCTTTGGATTGGGTGTCCAATTGGACAGTCAGCACATACAATGGCAGCACACGAGTTTTAGCATCAGAATACCGTACAATATACTTCTGGGGAAATTGCTGATCATCCACACAAGAATCAAACTCATCTGAACTCGGTCCAAATGGTTTTGTACCAGGAAGAAACTGTTCTGTCTTTCCCAATATCACTCGACAGAAAATAAGGTACTTAAATCCATTTGCATCAGCAACTGACGACAGGACGCTGTCAATTTAAAAAAAAAAAAAGCAAATCAATGAAAGCATTACCTTAGGGCAGTTACAAAAATATGCAACCACCAATACCGCCATACCCACAATCATCCCTAGGAAAAAGAACATAATTCTTGGAAGGAATGCAGTGAAGTAACTACCCGAAAAGACTAAAAGAAAGAAAGTAAACGATTAAAATGCCATGCCATACCAATTCGCCGGCGATGATCCTCCATAAATGCATATGCCGAAACCAAACGGGCCCCCCATCGGCACTCCATCAGAACCAAAGCCATTTTTCACAATCTTACGAACCCCATCTATGGAAGTACCATACCACCCCATATTCAGATTGGGATTGCCGCCGTTCTTCTCCGCCAACGCCCTCTCATACAGCTTGAAGGCCTCGATCTGCGCCCTCCCCATAACGGAAGAGCAATGCACCAGTCTCCGAATAGCCAAAACGGAACAGCGTTCCGCCAGCGAACCGATGGAAACCAAGAAATAATGCTTCAAATTGGCGTGCTCATCGCTCCCTTCATCAAGATGAAGCAGAGCTCTGTCATCCAATGGCTCCATTTCCGTTGACTCATAAGTAATGCTCTCCGAGTCACTCGCCTCATCTTTCACTTGGACGACATCGTCCTCAATGACCGACCCGTTCATCGTAATTGGGGTACCTTTCTCTCTCTAGTTGCAGAATTCGAAGAGCAACTGTGAGGAGAAAGGGGTTAAAAGAGGCGCGGAAACGGCACCGCCTCTGGTTTTGGTGTCTTGTGGGTGATGCGCTCCTGTTTTATATCCATTCGCTGGGCCGCCAAAGGTTTGAAGATTGAAGGCGGTGCGATTGCCAATAATGCCCCGGGTGCCGCTAACCTGGCCTGAGACTTTTTTGGTATTTCTTGCAAAAAAAGTTTGTTTACCGTTCTGGTGGGTCCGGCCGGCCCAATACTTGGTGCTTGGATAAGGTTTTTGTCGTATTTCCATACTTATATTTGGACTGATCTGCAAATTTTACAAATATATTTTGCTAAATAAAATTTGATTTGAAATAAAATCATGTAATAATGAATAAATAAATAATTATTTTGATAAGTATCGTTTTAGTATATTATTTATTTTTTATATTTGTAAATATGCTTACGGCGATGATTTGAATCTCTACTCCTTATCTGTATTTTAATTATTCATTTTTATGTAAAAAATAAATAAATAAATGTTTTATTATTGCATGAATTGAATTGTGTGTGTATATATATATATAATTATGCAATTACAAAATTATAATTTTTATTTTATAAGCAAATATTGTGTTGTTCCAATAATAGATTTGTTTATATATATGATTTAAATATTAGGATGCTATTTGAATAAATATAAAAAAAATTATATTAGGTATCTAAAAATTAAAAAAATTACATCAATTTACATTGTGCAAAGCGCGTGGAAAAGGTGCTGTTGCAAAAATAATAATAATAGAAGCTTCCAAGCCTTCTAATTGCACATTTGGAGCTTATCTTCAGCTTCTTTATGCGGTAGTGCTATAAAAAGATATTCAATGAGTTTACACTTTAGTTTCATTAGGATATTTTTGTTATTATTTTTTAAAATAATTTTTTAGTTAAAAAATTTCTTCAAATTAAAAATTTTTGTATTACAAATTTATTTTAGAAAATGATAAAAAAGCTGTCCCAAATAGAACCTTACTCTTACTTTCTTAGGCTTCGTTTGAGACAACTTTTTTACTGCTTTTAGTAGCTGCTTTAACAAGCAGTAAGAAAGTCGTCCCAAACTAGATCAGACTTCTTTTAAGACAACTTTCTTATTTTTTTAAAACAACTTTATATTAAAAATTTACTTTAAAAAATAACAAAAGAGACTATTCCTTGTTATCATGCATTTTCTTCTAGAGGGAATGCTATCCCTAAAAGCCAACCCAACTAGAAGACTCTTGAAACAACAAAATCGTGTTTACAAGAAGATATTATGGTTTTGTTTGGGACGGCTTTCTTACAGACTCTTAAAGCAGCTTTCAAGCATAAAATTTTATACTAGAAAGCTACTTTAAGAAGTAATAAGAAAACCGTCCTAAACGAAGCCTATGTGGGAAGCTATTATGTTAATATGATTTGGAACTCCTAAATAGTAAATAAAAATAAAGATTTGTTCAATTAAAGATTAATTTTAACAAAATTAATTAAAAGCATTGGTTTTTTATTATTTGTGGGGGTCTAATCAGCCCACTAGAATTTTCAAATTTATTTCTAAACAAAACTAAGAATTTGAGCTCAATTAAAAATATTGTGGTTTGATGTTGTATTTAAAGATTTTCTTTTTATTTTCAAAATATATTTTCATTATTTGTTGATAAAAAAATTTACAGGATTCGGAGAATTACTATTACAAGATCTAAACAAGAAATCTTTTATTAGGGGTGTCAATTTTTTACACGAACCGAAACTCAACCCGAAAAAATCTGGGTTATGGTCAACCCGGACACGAAACGGGTCGGGTTCGGGTTCAACAAATCAACCCGTTTTAAAAATCGGGTCGGGTTCAGGTTGACCCAACAACCCGAAAATGACCTGAAATTAACACGAAAACTCTTATTTGACTCGAAAACCCGAGATTGACCCATTTTTACCCGATTTCGACACGAAAATCGAAGATTTACCCGATTTTTGACCAAAAAAACTAGCAATTTTAGGTCAACTTTGGGTCCTTCGTGTCGGGTCGGGTTGACTCGGACTCGAATCGAGTGGGGTTCGGGTCCGGAAACCTAACCCGTTTTTAAAAACGTGTTGGGTTCGGGTTGACCCGAACAGTGCTGGGTCAGTTTCGGGTTCGACCCGAACCCGACCCGTTGACCTGAATTGACACCCCTATATTTTATGTTCGGTGCTCTTATCATATATTTTTAGGGGAGATTTATACACATATCATAAAATTTTTATATGTTTATTTGTATCTATATTTACTTCAATAATATTTTCATGTCTTAATCACATTAAACTATATATGTGAAAAGTGTATTAGAAAAATTAATGCTAAAGATATTTATACTGTAATTTAAAATTTTGAATATTATACAATTTAAATATTAGTTAGCTAGAGGAATTAAGTGAAAATGTGCCATTGTGTTTCGCATAAGGGTGTTTCGTAGGTGATGTGATATCATTGTTTTTTCCAAGGCTATTAAAATTGGATCTGACCGGCCGGTTCAACCAGTTGAACCGTGAATTGGTCGGGTAGCCGGTTACGGTTCACGTTAAAACCAGTTGAATAATAAATCAGTATTGAATCGCTCGAACCCCAAACCAGTATTAAACCGCTCGAAACGGGGGTTCCACCCCAAACCGGTATTGACCGCCAGTTTGACCCCGGCTTGACCCTTCGAGCCACTAACCTCTCCTTCTTCCGGTTCATTGTCCGGTCCAGCTTTCAAAGCCATGATCTTTTTCTTTAGGGGTTGTTTGATTGCCTAGAAAAAGAATGTGGGGTAAAATAAATGCAATGTACAAGAAAATTTTGGAGATGTTTGCATGAGTGAAAAAGAAATGCAAGGACTTCTTTTTTTTTTTTTTTAAGTTTGGCATAAAGTGAATACTATATAAATTGTAAGAAGATTTTGATCAGGGTGGTCGGTGACAAGTGGCCGCCAAAAGCGGGTCGACAAGAGTGCACACCCTTTGGAGGATTTTTGTCTAACTTGAAATTTCCTCTTTACAATCATAAAAACTAGACTAGATGCCTAGTTTAACAACTATTCTTCTAAATTCCCAACTTCAACTTCATTTTCTATGAAGAGTTGCCGTAGCATTTCATAAATGATTAAGTTGCCCTTTATCAAGTCTGATATATCATAAAAAAATTATCTTGATCGGGCACAAATCTCGAGTAAAATCAAGCCGGAAAATTCAAAAATTAAATCTGGGATCATCTGAACTCCGATTTCAGCAAACTTACTGTCAATTTGAGTATCTTGGAAATACGAGCCCAACGACACCAAATTCGACTCAATCCGAGCCCAAGTGAGTCCAAATCAAGGACCCGAAGCGCTATTGGAAAGTTTGAACCACAATTTTAGTTACCAAACGGTTTCCAAACATAACGTGCTTATAGTCGAATCGAGCGGCTCGACGAGACGAATCCAACGAGCCCAAGATCGTCGAATTCCGACATCATTAAGACCTTCAAATGTCTAACGAACAGTACACAATCAAGGGATTCAATATCGGTCGTCCATTCGACCACTCCTTACTTACCCCTTATCTCTCACCTATGTACAAGTCATGCTACACTAGAATATCTATAAATAGACCCCTCATTTCTCATGAGAGGGGACCTAAGCAAGAAGGATAAGATAAGAATTGAAGTATATGAGGGAGAAACTTTTCGACCACCGTCGGAGTTCTGCCTAACGCCTAAGTGACGATGGAGTTCTACTCGACGCCCCAGTGACGCCAAAATTCTACCCGACGCCGGAATTCTGCCTAAGCGACGCCGGAATTCTGCCTGACGTTCAAGTGACGCCGAAACTCCGCCCGATTTCTAAGTGAAGACGAAATTCTAAGTGATTCTGAATTCAACTCAAATACACAACTTGTGTGTAACTGGACTTCAACCCAAAAGTAAATCATCATAATATGATCGTCCTAAATTCTAAGGACGAGTCAGCCTCTTGTATCTCAAGCAAATACTACTGAAACTTTTTCAACTAGGCAGGCCGCAGTGATTTTTTTCCCTTTCCAGGATTTTTCACATAAAAAACCGAGTGTCTTTATTTATCTCCTGTTTGTGTGTTAGATATTCGTATAACACTGAGACAAACTTTCTAACTTTATTGCCGCGTATATTCTAATCCGCAACAAAGTCATTGGTAAAAAAATGCTATGAAAATAACTTAGTTATGCTAGAATTTTGTTATTACATCTTCTATGTCATTTTCTTGTTTAAAATTTCAAAAACAAATTTTTCAGGTAATCCAAACCAATTGTTTTAAAAATTGAATATACATATAGTAGTCGTATTTATACTATAACTTCCTCATTTTATAACTGATTCAAGTATTTTGAAACTCTAAGAGCCTCACTGAGACGACTTTACCTTGAAAAAATAAATGTAAAATTATTATTGAGAAAATAACCTTTTGAAATCTATTGTAAAAAACTTTCCCACATAAAAAAAATCTAAAAAACAGCACGAAACTAATAGTCAAATGAAATTGTAAATATGGTAAAAAAAAAAAAAGCATGAAGTAAATTGTCCTAAATAGAAATTTTATTAAGGGGCAATTTGGTGGCTAAGAAAATAATAAGTGTAAAAAAAATACTTTTAAATTATTTGAATGAGTGCAAAATAAATTCAGATGAATGCTTCTTTTTTGTTTGATTTGAAGCATAATGAACATAGAATAAAGTCTAAAAATGTTGGCAACCAACAATTGGCAGCGGTGGCGGCCAGTATCAAGTGGCGGCGGCAGTGGCCGACAGTTGATGACAGCGACAACCAATAGCAATGATGATCGAGGATGGTGACCAGTAGCGAGCAACAGTGGCCGATGACAGTGTTGGTGGCTAGAGGGTGGCGTTGGTGTTTGACAACGATCAAGCAAACTTGCTTGCAATGTAAATCATTCTCGCTCAAAATTTAACAAATTTATTTTACCTCAAAAACAAACTAGAATGATTTACACTATTTACTTTGTAATCAAAAATCAAAATTTTCAAAACATCAGCATTTGAAATACTTTAAAACCATTTGGAATCCAACCAAATAACCTCTAACTCAAGATACTTTACAATGCTTTAGAATATTATTTCTAACTCCTAAGTTAATTCCTATTGACCAAAAAGGAAAGCACTATTATAAAAAGATTAAGGCTTCGTTTGGGACGGCTTTCTTCTTGATTCTTAAAATAACTTTTTAGTACAATAATTAAAATTTTTGTACTAAAAAGTTGTTTTAAGAAGCAGTAAAAAAGACGTTCCAAACAAAGCCTAAAAAAAAAGCTTTAACCTTTATCTTTCTTCATGCTTCTCTTTGCTTATGACAACAACTAGATGATCTTCTCTCTTTCACCAACAAACCTATCGATGATGCCCTAAATATAGAGCTCATTAGAACCACCTCCGCACTCGAGCTCGACCTAGCTCGACCAAGAGGTCCTTCATGAAGATGGTTCAAGGAATCCACCACCAAATCCTTGTCCACAACCCCCTCCCACAAGACCACATCATCATCAATTCTTAATCGATAAATATTATGACTATAAGACTATCTCAATATGGATGGAGCAAACTTCTATCCACTTTGATGAATGAGAAACATTTAAGAAGAACGATGACTATTTTCCATACCCACTACATAAATGTTACTCTCCATCTCATAAGAAGCCATCACTTCTAACGGTCAATTTGAACAAAAAAAGTTTTGCTTTACTAACTTCAAACAAACTAACTGTTTGGATGGCCATATCTAAAGAACACAAGTAAAACTCAACATATTAAGAACGTCAAGTTTACCACCATTCAGTAAAGATCTTAATTTGTTTATGATTATATGACTTACTATTAAGAGCTTATGATTCATTGCAATGTCATTGAGAAACCTTGACTTACTATTGAGGGTTGTGATCTATCATTCGATAAAAAATGCTATGTAAAAGAAACTAATACTCTGATACCAATTTGATATGAAACACTTGAAGATTTCAAGAATTTCCTAGAGATCTTTCGAAAACAATGAGAATTCTCCACAACAATCCACACAAAACCAAAAAAACAGTAGATAATTGGTATCATTTGACGAAATAGAAACGGCAAATACCAAGGTACAATTGATCATCAATTGTACAGGAGGATCTCTCTCTGAAATATCTAGACGCCTCTAGAGCAAAAAAAACTAAGAGATCTCAAATTTCAGCCAAATTCAAGATGTCCTAACCCTAGGAAAACAAAATATTTAATGCATATAATTCAAAAGGAAATCTCTAAATTGCCCCAACTTTGAAATTTCCCTCCCAACTCCTTTCAAAAACTTTCCTAAACAGCTTTGTAAAACCCGGGCGATCGGATCATGTGTACAGGAGGCGAAGACTTCCGCCTATTTCACACGAGCGGGTCCCGTAGGACCGCCTGGACCGGTCTAACATAATCCTTTCTATGTTGCACTTCATATCACTAGACCTATCATATTTCTTATTTCAGGTTGATTGTCAACCAAAGCCTATCCAATCCTCAAATTACATGTAATCCACTGATTCTAAAGATAAGGTATGGCTATAACACATGATTCCAAGACCTTCAGGCTTCATTTGAGATGGATTTGTTACTAGTTAGCAACCTTATAGTATAAAAATTAAAATTTTTGCATTTCTTAAAACAGTAAAAAAACCGTCCCAAATAAAACTTTAGTCTTTATTCAACGTGCACAAAAAAGAGCTCCACATTAAGTTATTTGAATTACTTCATACTTAACAACCAATTTATTACTTCATGCTCATCTAAATTAGCAAAACAAAACATTGATTAATCAATACATAAACCCAATTTAATGCCTAATATTTAATTAAATTCATTACAGATCAAACTCATTATAATACTAATTAAAATGAGTGATTAACCTGAAATCACTCTAACAAATATGAAACAGGTTTTTCCAAACCTCTAACAAAATATTGAACTTTTGAGATGGGCAATTAGTTATAATAGTTGAAAAGCACAAAAATAATCTATCCTTATTGTGTAGTAT
>NW_021320070.1:2479145-2493407 GCF_001605985.2 Dendrobium catenatum | reverse complement strand
ACAAATTAAGATCTTTACTGAATGGTGGTTAACTTGACGTTCTTAATATGTTGAGTTTTACTTGTGTTCTTTAGATATGGCCATCCAACCAGTCGTTGTATTGTTTGTTTCAAGTTAGTAAATCAAAACTTTTTTGTTCAAATTGACCGTTAGAAGTGATGGCTTCTTATGAGATTGAGAGTAACATTTATGTAGTGGGTATGGAACATAATCATCATTCTTCTTAAATGTTTCTCATTCATCAAAGTGGATAAAATGTTGCTCCATCCATATTGAGATAGTCTTATAGTCATAATATTTATCAATTAAGAATTGATGATGATGTGGTCTTGTGGGATGGGGTTGTGGGGATGGATTAGGTGGTGGATTCCTTGAACTATCTTCATGAAGGACATCTTGGTCGAGCTAGGTCGAGCTCAAGTGCGGAGGTGGTTCTAATGAGCTCTATATTTAGGGCATCCTCGATAGGTTTGTCGGCGAAAGAGAGAAGATCATCTAGTTGTTGTCAAAGCAAAGAGAATCATGAAGAACGATAAAGGTTAAAGCTTTTTTTTTTAGGCTTTGTTTGGGACGGCTTTTTTACTGATTGTTAAAGCAATTTTTTACTACAAAAATTTTAATTATTGTACTAAAAAGTTATTTTAAGAAGCAGGAAGAAAGCCGTCCCAAACAAAGCCTTAATCTTTATAATAGTGCTATCCTTTTTTGTCAATAGGAATTAACTTGGGAGTTAGAAATACTATTCTAAAGCATTGTAAAGTATCTTGAGTTAGAGGTTATTTGGTTGGATTCCAAATGGTTTTAAAGTATTCCAACAGCGGTGGTTTTGAAATTTTGATATTTGATTTCAAAGTAAATATAGTGTAAATCATTCTAGTTTATTTTTGAGGTAAAATAAATTTGTTCAGTTTTGAGTGAGAATGATTTACACTGCAAGCAAGTTTGCCTAATCATTGTCAAACACCAACGCCACCCTCTAGCCATGAACACTGTCATCGGCCACTGTTGCTCGCCACTGGTCACCACCCCCGATCATCATTGCTATCGGTTGTCGTTGTCATCCATTGTCGGTATCCGTCGCCACCACTTGCTGCTGGCCGCCACCACTGCCAATTGCTGGTCATCAACATTTTTAGACTTTATTCTATGTTCATTATACTTCAAATCAAACAAAAAAGAAGCATTCATCTGAATTTATTTTGCACTCATTCAAATAATTTAAAAGTATTTTTTTACATTGTATTTATTTTTTAGCCACCGAATTGCCCCTTAATAAAATTTCTATTTAGGACAATTTACTTCCTGCTATTTTTTTTTACCTTAATTACAATTCCATTTGACTATTAGTATCTTGCTGTTTTTTAGTTTTTTTTTTTTTATATGGGAAAGTTTTTTACAATAGATTTCAAAAGGTTATTTTCTCAATAATAATATTACATTTATTTTTTCAAGGTAAAGTCGTCTCAGTGAGGCTCTTAGAGTTTCAAAATACTTGAATCAGTTATAAAATGAGGGAATTATAGTATAAATACGACTACTATAAATATATAAATAAATAAATATATATATATATATATATTCAATTTTTAAAACAATTGGTTTTGATTACCTGAAAATTTTTTGAATGACTTTACAAATAATTAAGATCACACCTATAAAACTTTCAGAAAAATAAAGCCTGGTTAATGTTTTTGAAATTTTAAACAAGAAAATGACATAGAAGATGTAATAACAAAATTCTAGCATAACTAAGTTATTTTCATAGCATTTTTTATCAATGACTTTGTAGCAGGCTAGAATATACCCGACGGTAAAGTTACAAAGTTTATGTTTCAGTGTTGTACGGATATCTAGCACACAAACATGAGATAAATAATGACACTCGGATTTTTATGTGGAAAACCCAGAAAGGAAAAAAATCACGAAGTCATGCTCAGTTGAAAAAGTTCCACTAGTATTTGCTATTTTGCTTGAGATACAAGAGACTGACTCGTCCTTAGAATTTAGGACGATATTACAATGATTTACTTTCGGGTTGAAGTCTAGTTACACACAAGTTGTGTATTTGAGTTGAATTTAGAATCACTTAGAATTTCGTCGTCACTTGGAAATTAGACGGAGTTTAGGCGTCACTTGAACGTCCGTCAGAATTCCGGCGTCGCTTGGGCAAAATTTCAGCATCGCTTCGGCAGAATTCCAGTGTCGGGTAGAATTCTGACGTCACTGGGGTGTTGGGCAGTACTCTAGCGTCACTTAGACGTCTAGCAGAACTCCGGCGATGGTCGAGGAGGAGTTTCTTCCCTCATTTACCTATTATCTTCTCTTCTCCTTCTCTTTTTCTTCTTGTTTGGGTCCCCTCTCATGAGAAATGAGGGGTCTATTTAAAAATATTCTGGAGTGGTATGGTCTGTAAATAGGTGAGAGATCATGGGTAAGTAGGGAGTGGTCGGATGGACGGCCGAATTGAATCCCTTGATCGTGTACCGTCCATCAGACATTTGAAGGTCTTAATGATGTAGGAATTCGACGATCTTGGGTTCATTGGATTCATCTCGTGGAGCCGCTCGATTTGACTAGAAGCACGTTATGTTTGTAAATCGTGTGGTAACTGAAATTGTGGTTCGAACTTTCCAACAGTGCTTCGGCTCCTTGATTTGGACTCACTTGGGCTCGGATTGAATCGAAGTTGGTGTCGTTGGGTTCATATTTCCGAGATGCTCAGTTTGACAGTAAGTTTGTTGAAATTGGAGTTCATATGATCCCGGATTTAATTTTTGAAAAATCCGGCTTGATTTTACCTCGAGATTTGTGCTCGATCAAGATAATTTTTTGATGATATATTAGACTTGATAAAGGGCAACTTAATAATTTATGAAATGCTACCGCAACTCTTCAAATAAAATGAAGTTGAAGTTGGGAATTTAGAAGAATAGTTGTTAAACTAGGTCATCTAGTCTGCTTTTTATGATTGTAAAGAGGAAATTTCAAGTTAGCCAGAAAATTCTAATGAGAGGGAAGTTAATTTATTTGGGACATTTAGGTCATTTAAGGCAAACTCACACACACAACGCATACACATAGACTCAAATCTGGGACCTCTTACTTGGAAGCCTAAGCTCTCAACCAATAGGCCAAGGAGAGTTGTGTAATAAGAGGGAAGTTAAGCAAAATACAAGCAACTTGAAGTTATTGCACTCTTGTCGACCCGCCTTTGGCTGCCACTCGTCACCGATCACCCCGATAAAATTCTTCTTACAATTTGAATAGTATTCACTTTATGTCAAATTAAAAAAAAAATAATAAAGTCTTGCATTTCTTTTTCACTCATGCTAACATCTCCAAAATTTTCATGTACATCACATTCATTTTACACCACATTCTTTTTTCAGGCAATCAAATAGCCCATAAAGAAAAAAATCAAGGCTTTGAAAACTGGACCGGACAATGAACCGGAAGAAGGAGAGGTTAGTGGTTCAAAAGGTCGAGCCAGGGTCAAACCGATCGGTTATCAAAAAGTGGGGCCGGTTTGGCGGTTGAACCCTCGGTTCAAGCGGTTTAATACCGATTTGGGGTTCGAGTGATTCAATACCGATTTTGTGTTCAACTGGTTTTAACGTGAACCGTAACCCGCTACTCGGCCGGTTCATGGTTCAACCAGTTGAACCGGACAGTCCGATCCGATTTTAAAAGCCTAGAAAAAAACAATGATATCACATCACTTAAGAAACGCCCTTAGGCGTAACACAATGCCACATTTTCGCTTAATTCCTCTAGCTAACTAATATTTAAATTGTATAATATTCAAAATTTTAAATTACAGTATAAATATCTTTAGCATTAATTTTTCTAATACACTTTTCACATATATAGTTTAATGTGATTAAGACATGAAAATATTATTGAAGTAAATATAGATATTTGAGTATCATAAAAATAAACATATAAAAATTTTATGATATGTGTATAAATCTCCCCTAAAAATATATGATAAGAGCACCAGACATAAAAGATAGGGGTGTCAATTTAGGTCAACGGGTCGGGTTCAGGTCGAACCTAGAACTAACCCGACAATGTTCGGGTCAACCCGTACTCGACCCGTTTTAAAAAATGGGTTAGGTTTTCGGACCTGAACCCGACCCTATTCGGGTCCAAGTCAACTAGACCAAACACGAGTGACCTGAAGTTGACCTAAAATTGCTAGTTTTAGGGTCAAAAATCGGGTCAATCTTCTATTTTCGTGTCAAAATTGGGTAAAATGGGTCAATCTCGGGTTTCCAAGTCAAATAGGAGTTTTCGTGTCAATTTCGGGTCATTTTCAGGTTGTTGGGTCAACCTGAACCAGACCCGATTTTAAAACGGGTTGATTTGTTAAACCCGAACCCGACCCCTTTCATGTCCGGGTTGACCCTAACCCAGATTTTTTCAGGTCGGATTCGGGTCGTGTTTCAGGCCGTGTCAAAAATTGACACCCCTAATAAAAGATTTCTTGTTTAAAACTTGTAATAGTAATTCTCCAAATCATGTAAATTTTTTTATCAGCAAATAATGAAAATATATTTTGAAAATTAAAAAAAAAATCTTTAAATACAACATTAGACCACAATATTTTTTATTGAGCTCAATTCTTAGTTTTGTTTGGAAATAAATTTGAAAATTCTAGTGGGCCTGATTAGACCCCCACAAATAAAAAAAAAACCAATGCTTTTAATTAGTTTTTTTTTTTAAATTAATCTTTAATAGAACAAATCTCTATTTGTATTTACTATTTAAAGCTCCAAACAATATTAACATAATAGCTTCCCACATAAGTTTCGTTTGGAATAGTTTTCTTACTGTTTTTTAAAGTAACTTTCTAGCATAAAAATTTATGCTAGAAAACTGTTTTAAGAAGCAGTAAGAAAGCCGTCCGAAATAAAGCGATAATGTCTTCCCGTAAACACGATTTTGTTGTTTCAAATGAAGTCTAAGAAAGTCAGAGTAAGGCTTTATTTGGGACAACTTTCTTACTATTTTTTAAAATAAAATTTTAATACAAAAAATTTTAATTTGAAGAAATTTTTTAACTAAAAAAATATTTTAAAAAGCAATAACAAAAATATTCCAATGAAACAGAAGTGTAAACTTATTGAATATATTTTTATGGCCACTACCCCATAAAGAAGCTGAAGATAAGCTCCAAATGTGCAATGAGAAGGCTTGGGAGTCTTCTTTTATTATTATTTTTCAACAGCACCATTTCCACGTGTTTTGCATCACTGTATATTGATGTAATTTTTAAAATAAATTTTAGATATATAGTATATATTTTTTATATTTATTTAAATATCATCCTAATATATATAAATTGACAGCGTCCTGTCGTCAGTTGCTGATGCAAATGGATTTAAGTACCTTATTTTCTGTCGAGTGATATTGGGAAAGACAGAACAGTTTCTTCCTGGTACAAAACCATTTGGACCGAGTTCAGATGAGTTTGATTCTTGTGTGGATGATCAGCAATTTCCCCAGAAGTATATTGTACGGTATTCTGATGCTAAAACTCGTGTGCTGCCATTGTATGTGCTGACTGTCCAATTGGACACCCAATCCAAAGGTTCTTTTTTCTTTCCTCTCTAATTTCTTTCATTGATCACTGAAAAAATAAATGAAGTTTGAGGATTATGTTCTTATTTAGAGTTTTCTTGGATTGTTAATATTTTCCTCTTGCACATTCAGGGAGCCTGAACGAGATTGTAACAAGGCCACACTCACCATGGATATCTTTCAACAAGCTGATCTATATTCTTTCTAAGGGTTTATCTTCTTCAAAGATCTGCTTGATTAAGAAGTTCCACGTCAAATATATGGTAATTAATTGTACACTGAACCTTCTGGAAAAAAAGTGGATCAGGCTTTTTATTTTATTTTGTCTTTTCAAGGCGGCCTGTTTTTTTCTTGTAGAAAATAATTCTCTGGATTTTTAGTCTTGCAAAATAGAAAGATGACTTCTTATCCAATTGAAAAAGGCTTGCACCTCAAAGAGACGTTTGACATTTTGAACTAAATTTAACATGGGCTATCTTGAGCCAATTTTCTTTTCCTATTTTTGTTGAAGTGGAGGAATGCATTGGGCTTGTTGTGAGATAGAAAAGTCCCCCTCAAACTTAAGGGAAAATTCTATAAGATGGTGGTGAGACCTGCAATGTTTTATGGTGCTGAATGTTGGCCATTAAAAGAGAAGCATAATAATAAGTTAAGTGTTGCAGGGATGAGGATGCTTAGGTGGATGAGTGGATTTACCCTTTAGAGATAGGAAGCAAAATGAGCATACATGTGAAAAGGTTGGAGTAGCTCGAGTGGAAGATAAGATTAGAGAGTGTCGCCTTAGGTGTTTTGGTTACATTAAACGGAGGCCTTTCGATGACCCAGTTAGGAAAGTTGAAGTATTAGATTTGACTTATGTTAAGAAATGTATAGGTAGACCTAAAAAGACTTGGTTAGAAAATATTAAAAATGATATTTTTTTATTAGATTTAAATGAGAATTTGACTTTTAACAGGACACAATGACAAAAAAGGATTCATTTAGCCGACCCCACGTAGTGGGACAAAGGCTTGATATTGTTGTTGTTGATGGTGGTGTTTTTGCTCTACTATGTGCATATGATACTTACTTTACTTTCGTCCTCCTTTTTATTCATGGTACATTGGACTGGTGTATTTGCAGGAAAGGAAAATTTCTCGTGAGCAGTTGGTAACTCACCTTAGGCAAACAGTTGGAGATCATTTACTGAAATCTATCATTCGAAAGTTTCAACAAAGGTACTATTCTTCATAGCATGTAAATGCATTTCTTTATTGCGTCATATCTATCCGAATGAAATGATTTATGTGCAAATAGTTTTGTAGTAATCACATTTTATATTGATGGTACCTTCCATACGATCTTTCTTTATCTGTATACAACTTCTATTTGCTAAGCTGGTATAGACCTCCCCTAACTTGGGCTTTCCATGCTGTTTTGTGTATCGGGCTCGAGGTTTTAATATCATTTTCATTACTAAAAGTAAATGTTTTAAATGCAGCATCAAACTTTTTCACATCTTGAGCAATTTAAAACTGACTTAGGATCTGTTTGGGGCGGCCACAAGCCTACAACATTTTGTGAAGTTAGTTGTACAGTTGTGGGATATGTATATTGAAAGCTACTGTAGATATTATAAATATATATATTTCTTATAAGATTGAAATGCTGCTTTTTAAAGCTACCACACATCAGCACTCCAGTTATAAAAGTAGCTTTTTATATATATATATTTTAAACCAACGAGAAACTAATAAGAAAGTAGTTGTCAAATAGAATTAGATTTAGTTTGAAAAATTAAATAACAAGAAAGTTGTCTTCTAACAACGAGAAAGTGAAAGTGTAGAAGGGAATGAGCTTAAAGTTACAAGTCTCTATGGAGTTACAAGTTTTCTATGGGCAAGAAACCCTATAATATGGTTTTATATTTGGTTTTGTCACAAATATGCTTTATCCCAAGTCTTGCCATCCTTAGTTATTTGTTTACTTAATTTACTTTAATCTTTTTGGAAAAATGTTGTCTACTGAGTTTTTTAACCTGCAAATACCAGGCTGACATAAAATTGTCTTGAGAATTGTTCTTGTTGTGTTCACTGATTCATATATTATTTGCTTCACTGAATTTACTGTTATCTTCTCCAGTAAATGGTCAAGTTATAATGCTAACTATTCTTTCAGATTTTAAACAGATGATATCTGCTTTTTCTGCAACTTCGAGCACTCGTGAGGATTAACAAATAGAACTGACATTTGGTTGTATGACAGCAACAGCAATCAGACTCTTTCATCAACTGCCTCTCACAGCATTAACTGAAGTTTTTCCATTGTCGAGCATCTCTTAAAACTTCCTCTACGGAATTAGCAGACAAGGTCTTCAATTTTAAATAGGTGATTAACAGAGTATAGATGATTCTGAAATTGATCTATATTTTCTTTTTCACATGTAAATATCCTTGGATGTCAATAGATATTGATTGCACTGTCATATCAAAACTTGTGAATCCAAATTTTTGGTTATGTAGTTTTGTTTTGAGAAACATTTGATGGTATCTTCAAAATCAGTTTGTTCAGTTTTGCTGATTTTTTTTTTAATTCTTTGTTTGTAATGCAGGGGGCTCATGGGCGGATCCCCCTTAAGCCCAGGAGGGACAATTGCCCTCCCTTTCAAAATTAAAATTAAATTTTTTTTATTATGTGATTTTTTAGGTAATTTGAACCCCGTTAGGGGGTGCTGCCCTCTTGGACCCTTGACACATCTACGAAGCGTAGGAAGATCAAGGTTATGAACAAATAGGGGTCGAGCCAAATTCAAGGCAACTTCAACATACATTTTGTTGAAATTGAATTATTAATCATCTTTAGCTACAATTTCCTTTTTGTCTCTACTGTTTGGTCGCTATTGGCCCATTCTTTGTAGTGAAAAGTCCATTCAAATTCGAGGCAACACCAACAATTATTTATAAGTTTGCTCCACCTGAAAATTAAGCCAAAGTTGTTAGATCCAATTTTGTTCTTGAAAAATTCCAAGTAAAGCACTGATTAAGATCAAAGAAGACAGAAAAAAAAAAGTTTTGAATTTTAGGTAGCTTATAGTGTTAAGAGAAACAAAGTACTGATCCAAGTAAAGGATTATGTCATCGCCCGCAATTGACCTTCCAGCTCTCATTTATAAGTATGAGCTAAGATTAGCGGTATAATATGAGCTAACTGTTTAGCAGACGAGTTTTGTTGGCAACTATCCTAGGAACTTCACACAAGTTTCAGAAAAAACCGATCAGTATCTCAAGTGAATTCTTTTGACAAGTAATATTGGTCGTTATACAAGTATGTTAGACAAGTAGCTGAGATCTCTAGACAAATAGTTGTCATGCCTTGCACGATGCATAACATACACCATGGCAAGGTGTAGCAAAGAAAAAAACTTTAAACGTGATAAAACCAATACAAAGTTTCAATCAAAATCAAATTTAATGAAAATACTGAGTATTCACAATATCTTGGATAATCACATCTTTATATAAGTACCAAATTTAATGAAAATGATAAGTACTCTCAATATAGTACCCCGACCTTCGCCGTCATACTACCGCCTAATCAACACTATCATATCGCGGTCCTCTTGCCATCATTGTTTGACTACTATCATCTAATCACCATTGCCCAACTTCAATCCTCTGGGTATTGTCGCCTAACTATAGTCCTCCGGCTACCATCGTTGGACTATGGTCATCTCAACTGCATCACCAACTATAGTCCTTAGATCATTATCAACTAGCTATGATTCTCTGACCACCTTGCCAAACTACATTACTCCGACCATCGTCACTCTATTACGATCATCTGACCACTTTCTCCTAAATAAGATCCTCCATCCATTATTGCTCAACTATAATCCTCTGACCACCATCATTTAGCAATGATCATCCAATCACTATCATTATCACCTAACTTTGATCCTTCATCCACTGTTGCCCAATTATAACTCTTTGTACATTGGCTGACCACATTCCTCTGACTACCATTAACCAATCATGATCCTTCGAACATCACTATCAACCACAATCCGCTGACCATCATTGCTTGAACATGGTTATCTAGCCTCCATTACTCAACTATGGCCATCCGATCACTATTGGTTGACTACGATCATTCGACCATCCTCGATCAGTTATGATCCTTTGATCATTATTTCCCGATTATGATTCTCCACCTATCATCAACCTACTTCGTCCTTCAACCACCTTGCTTCGATTATAGTCCTTCAGCCACTGAAGCTTGATTATAGTCTTTGACCATTATTTCCTAGCTATATTGATGCTCGCTAACTTTTTCAGTCCTTGTCGCCAGCAATATAAATTCATTTCATCACTCATTGAGATATTTATACCAAGTTTAACCCCCAACGTTAGAACCAATATTTATAATGGACTTAGAACGACTAAACAAACAAAGAGCAATCTCTTGAAAACGACTCTCTTATCACATGACACTTCCAACATCCACCACAAAACATGTCAAATACATTATACATATACTATATTTTATGAGCACATTCCTCAGTCGTGGGGTGATGCATCATTTGTAACTGATGAAAAATAATAATTAAATTATTTCAATTAGTTTAGGCTCCGTCATTTTTCAATTGGTTAGGTTTTTCCATGTAAAAAATCTGATATCACTTACAACTCCTCTCTTTTTTATATGTGTGTTGGATCAAATATTCCAAAGACATGTGATTGTACTATTCATGCAATATATTCTCAAGCCAATCGTGCTAAGATCAAAGGCTATACATGATGAATATCCAAGAAGATGTTTTACAAACTAAATCCCTTAGCATGCATCTAATTAACCCAATAAAGGTCATTACCAATATTAATTTCAAGCCATTAGAGAAGGCTCATGAAGTCAAACTAAATTTCATGAGCTTGAATGCTTGATTATTCAACAATTAAAACTAACAATCATGCTAAAATGAACAAATGTCTAAAACATACATTAAAATGAAAATTTTGAACAAACATTCGCACGTTTTCAAAATGGGGATAGACTTATTCGAAAGAGTATATTTAGATTCAAATTAAATCATGTCAAAAGAGCACGACTTATTCTCTGATGTTTTCTAACTAAAAGAGCATGATTAGGAGGTTAAGTATCATAATCAAAAGAGCATGACTATACTTGGAGGAGACCCAGCTAAAAGGGCATGGCTAAGTCATAATGAAGCATAGCCAAAAGAGAATGATCAAACTAGCAAATAGGAGTAGAGTCAAAATTCTGGTCGTAGTAAATGCATGAAAGTGATGCAATAAGTTAACTAAAAATTGATCTCTAGAGGTGTATCAAAAGGGTATCATATGCTGAGTCCCATAGCCTAAGAAAGAGCTTGGGTAGACAATCATAGAATATTGTATAAGTTATCCTTTGATGTGTTGTCCACTACTTGCTGACCCACTATAGGGTGAAATAACCAAATTGTTCAGAAAATATAGTGTAATGTGTGATCTATATAAATCAAGTTTGATTCAAAGTTATTGGGTTAAAATAAAAAAAAAAAAATCAAATAGAAGGACTAAGGTGCATTATAATGACTTAATGACCCTAAACTATTGCCTAAATGCAAGTAAAGAGCGTAAAATATGAATGACAAGTAAACACATGATGCTAGAAATATTGGTCAACTAATGTTGACCTAAGATCAACTTGACTTGACTAGGACAGCACACAAATGTGTGTTTAATGTTTAAGATTGAATTTAGCTATGAGTTAATTGATTTAAATCAAATTGAATTTGATGTTGAAGATTTTATATTTTATCAAAATAATATTGGAAATTTTTAGAATACTCCTAAAATAATCAAATACCTAAATCCAATATATTAAAAATACCTAAAATACTTAAAATTAAAACATGAGATTTTGACATTAAAATTTGGGGTTTTAAATTTAATATTTTGAAAAGTCAATGTTCAAGACTATATCAAGTCAAATTTAAAGGTAAAAATCTAATTTTCTTAATTAAAAGGATAACTAAGGAAATAACTAAATTAATTAATATTTTTTGATAATTAACAAAATTAATATGAAATTAAGTTGGTAGCATGACAAAAATTCTTAATGAAGTCATATCGCATTCTAAAATATTTAATTAATTTTTTAAATAATTAATATTTTTTCATAACAATCACATAAGAAGTGAATATTATGAAAATTTCAAATAAATAAAAAATTCTAAAAATTTTGGGGAGGTGTCCCTGATAATTTACAAAATATCATTTTTATATAGAAAATATTTACCCCTATTAATTTACAAAATAAAATATGAAATAATATGAAATATTGCATTTGACGAACATAACCTCCCCAAAATTTATAAAAAAAATGTTTAGGATTGATACGTCATGCAAAAATTATCTTGATTGGGCACGAATCTCGAGGCAAAAGCAGTTCAGAAACTTCAAAAATTAAATTCGAGAGACCGTCCACTGACCTCCGTCGCCGGCCGACTACGGTCCTCCTAACTTACATCGCCCGCCGACTACAGTCTTCCCGACATCCATCGCCCGTTGAATACGGTCCTCCTGACTTATGTCACCCGCCGACTACATTCTTTCCGACTTTCGTCGCCCGCCGACTACGGTCCTCCTGACTTACGTCGCCCACCGACTACAGTCCTCCGTCGCTAGCCGACTACGGTCCTCCCGACCAAACGAACATGTCAATAACGATTCTTTGTATTTACATCATGTAATGTGCCCCATCATATGTACATCAAGCTAAGACCTTCCACCAAGGAAGGGCCTCATTTGTAATCGACTGCAATACTAGTGGATTCATTCAAACTGGGCTAGGCCCCGTGGTTTTTTCCCCCTTTTTCAGGGGTTCTTCACGTAAAAATCTTGGTGTCTCATAAATGCTAGACCCTCTCTCCTTATCTGATTGCGTGCCGGATTTTCGTACAATGCTAAGACGTTAAATATGATATTTCTCTACCGCCACGAATACTCCTAGACGCAACAAGGATATTTAAGTGTATTTAATAATTAGAAAAATAGTATTTTCTAATTATTAAAAATATCAAATCATCCAAAATTTTTTTTTTTTGAAAAAATTAAAGGTGATGTATTAGCATGCCAAAAATATCCTCTCTCTCTCTCTCTCTATATATATATATTATAAAAAAATCTAAACCTAAACAAAGAAGTTAAATTCCCATAAAAAAAAGGTCTAAACCGACTAAACGTTTATATTGATCCTATATCTCCTCATCGTTCCGAGCAGCTGCTCTGTTAATATTGACAAAAGTCCTGCGGCGTCACCGCTGTTCAATGCATCGTCCGCCGCCACAGTCGTGGCCGTATGGTATACCCGCCGGGGGTTCCGGTGGCGGCGGCTATATTTATACCGCTCAGTTCCTTCAAAGCGTTAATCTCCAATTCCCAGCCAACGTCCAATACTCTCAGCAGCCTCCGAACTTTCCTCAAGCTGTCTATCAAAACCCTAGGGTTGTCCAGCCGCAGAATGCCTCCTTCGGGAACCGTGGTTTTCCGGCCGCAAGGCCTTTCTCGATGCCTCCCGTCTCGCTGGAGGCGGTCGAGAGCGAGGCTGCGAGAGTGCACAAGGACCTTGTTGCCGCTGGAGAGAACGTATCAGTTTGGAGGGTTTCTCAGAGTGTACTCGTTAAGTTGAAGGTGGATTCATGGAGCTCATTAGGTTTTCATATACAGGACGTCCCTACACTCCAAATATACGAAGATCCGCATCCAGACTGTTCCAGTCAAGGAAATGCTTGGCGTAAGGATCCGTAGTCTAGGGTATGTAATACACATTTCCATTAATTTCTTTGTGGAAGAGCAGAGCTTATAATTATCATGTTTTTCATTTTATGGGTCATTTAGTATGATTACATCATTTTACATTGCTAACTTTTCGCTCGTAGTATTTGAAAATTCTTCTTAATTGATGTCATCTAACTTTTTTATAGCCCACGAAAGCTTTAATTATAGAAATATAGAAAGTTCATTCATATTTCTCCCTAATAAACATTTTTTTATTCTTACTAATTTCATGAGATTTGTATATCACAGTTGTGCTGTATTGAAATTGCCAAAATTTAAACATACTGTGATTAGCATCATATATGCACTTAAAATACGGTACAAGTATATGGTACGCCATTCAATATATGTGTTTGTGTGGGGCTATATATTGGCATATTAAAACACAATCGGTCACGACCTTAGCTTTCATGATAATGATGGGAAATATTATATATGGCACTTTTTCTTACTCCTTTTTTACTTTAAAGTAGCGTGTTAAATTATTATCACAGCCTCAATTAGATTGATGTTTACATTATATAAAGGTCAAAAATGTATATCTAATTGGATTAGTTTCATTTTATTTGCTAATAATGATTTACTCAAATAAATTAATTTGTACATTTATCCATGTTGATTTTTACAAACTGGTATTCGCAAATATCCTTACATGCTAAGTAGAATAAGCCTTCGTGCTTTAATAGGTAGTTGACAACCCTTTTGCAATAATCGATAAATAGAAGCAAATGCCTCTGATTTATAACCAGCAAAAGATATGTATGATTCACTTTTATGATGCAATTTATTTTTCTTTTGGCAAAAATGTTTTTGGACGGCATCATGCTGATCTTGCATAGTGGCACATCTTCCAACTTAATGG
>NW_021320070.1:2475704-2479045 GCF_001605985.2 Dendrobium catenatum | reverse complement strand
ACCCTTTGGAACCAATGAATGGCCGATCCCGATCTTGATTCTGGATTCATTTACAACGAGTAAGGAAACTTTGACATTCTCTGGTCAACATTCTTCGACGTCAACCCGGAAGTTGACAACTCGGTTGAAGAATATTTGGATCGCATCATCTTCACACTATCCGAAGAAATCAAAGAACAACTTGCCAACGTTCAGTAGCAAATTGTTTCCTTTCCTCATGGGTGAACTTCTTCCCCTCTTCATTTATCTTCTAAATCCTCTGATCTTGTACGTGGTGATTCAAGCACAAGGATTTGTGCCAAGCTCTCTGCCTTCGCTTAGTAAACGTAGGATTTGAGTTCTTGATTTTCTATGTTCTAATCTCAAGGTTAACTTAGGGATTTTATTGAATAACTACTTAATTTGCATTCTTGAAATTCTAAATTACTTTGGTGATTCTAGTTCTTAGCATGCGATTTGGCTAAGTGTAGCCCCCCACCCCCCCTCTTTAGTTTTTTATCATCGTTTAGTGGCTAACGTTCATAATTATTAATTGCTCTTTTTCAAAACGTGCAAGTTCTTATCACATTCACCTAAAACATACTTAGTCCTGCATCAAAAAGATTGTTAAAGTTTGAGGGAGTTTGATACCTTTTTTTGCTAAATTTAAATCATCATCTCCAACTTGATTAAAGGCATCTTCATTGAGGATATTATTAAAGATCTTAAATCCAATTAGAGATTGAATTTGTGAAATTAGAAGCGATTCATTGATGTGCTGCTTTTTTGGATAGCTTTGATGAGTAGTAGCAATTCCTTTTTCAGGCTATGACACAAATATCTAATGAGGTATGATCCTTAGATTGCTTATGCCAATTGTTACTTTGAAAGAGGAATTTGCTTTTATTTTTCATTGATTCACTCAACATCTGAATCAATTTCTTCTATGAATGTGGAAGCAATGCAATAATTTTATTTAAAGTTTTTATAAAATGTAAAATATATATTTTTAAATATTTTCTATGTTGGAAGTAGTGCCTAAGACCAATTATTGATAAGTAGGCGCGATGCCAGTTATAGATAAGAATGGCACAATGCTAGTTATGGATAAGGAGGACACAATACGGATTACAGATCAAATTTTTACACATGGAAAGTGAAAATGTATTTAATAAAATGTTTCAGGCTTCATTTCAACTCCGAGCTTTGCACAGGGAAGCAAGAAGTATTAAGAGTTAAAGCTCTTTGGCGAACATATTAAATTACCTTTCTTTTTTAGCTTTCATCCATTTACATTCAAAATTTTCACATGATAAACAAGAGAATATCTTGTGATGCTTAAGTTTTTTTTTCTATTTTTGTTTGCACCTAGCGATTGCCATGTTTTATAAACTAAAAACTATTAAGCATGAAAGCTATTTAGAAAGACAAGAACAGGTATAAATTCATATGTCTTCCAGTTTCTTTTGCAAATAAATGCATTACATTGTAAGACTTAGCACTCTGAATCATTACATGTAAGAGATATTAGTTTGCTTAATTGTGTTAGTCTGAAATCATTGCTAGATTGAAGATATAATTTATGAAACAAACAAGTAAAAGTATTATATAAATGAATTGATAAGCTATTTAAAAAGAACAATTAGAAAAGTAAGTTTCTTTTTTTGAATTCTAGCCTTTGGCTTATATTGATGCTTGGATTGGAAGACTTGGCTAAATTTTCTTGGTAGAAAGGAGGTCCGCATAACCTGTTGTCCGTCTAGAAGAGTTTTATATATATATATATATATATCTTCATAATCAATTCAGAATTTTATAAAAAAATTGTAATTATTTTTGTGAGTTGCAAAAATTTTGGAATACAAATTTCAGGTTTTCTTTATTTTTATGTTTGAATATTTTTTTTAGAGTATTACACCTTAACCTTTTTTTAACATAAAATATTTTTTCCTCAATAAAAACACTGTGAACTCCAATTTGAAATGTTACTTTCTCCTTGCTTGGCTTAATATATTGTATATAGAGATATATTATAGATATAGATATTACATAGATTAGATAGACGGCACACATTCCTTTTAAATAGAAGTTTTTTACTCCCAGTATTTTTCGTAAAATGGAGAATTCAAATTTAAATTGGAGCTCTCTCCGTGCTTGTAGTTTTGAAAGAGTTCAAGTATGAGTTATTTTCCTTGTCTATTAAATATTTAATTAAATTTTGAACATGATTGAACTTAAATATTTAATTAAGAGAGGTTTTTTTCAATCCAAATTGTTTCTTTGTATTAATTACGGACTGAATGCATTAATTAAAAATGGTGCATAATATGCCGATTGCATCGGATATTTAGATATTGGATAAATGTGACTTGTTTCTTTCTTTAAATTTGTATTTTTTATCCTACTAAAAGAATAGAAAATCAAAATTCGGAGAGGTTTTCATTTTGAAACGGTGTTCTTGTAGATTTGAAAAACTTCAATTAAAATCTTGGTCAGAATCTGCTTTATATGGGACCCATAATGGAGCTGATGAGAAAATAATCCTAATTCCATTCTCTTGGCTAAGCGTCCATAATTTGTTGTGCTGCAAAATATATAAAATATATGTAGAATTGTTGTAAATAACATTATGAGCTTCCGTTAGCTTTTTTATTTCAATTAGTTGCACCTTTTCCACTTTTATTAAGCATCATCTTTATTAAATATTTGGGAAGTTGCGAAATACTTGGAAGAAATGTGAGTGTTGGAGGAGTTAAAGATAATTTGGAATGAAGAAGGAAATGATAAGCCGAGGTTGTCCTGAAGTAGCTTTTAGTTGAATAGCTTCTTTATCACTTCACATTCTTGTTAAAAATGAGGAGGGGTTGCTGCTTATTATAATTCTTAACTTATTGTGATAGAATAAAGTTGTAGCTATAATTTGTTCTTCTTCAATATCAACAATTGTGAATTCATACCTTGTTTGCATAGAGAAACATGTGTTGCATGCTTTCTGATGCAACTTAGTTTGTGTCAGAAGTTTTACTGAATGTCTTGTGCACAATTTTGGAGTTGTTCACAATGCAAAATTCCTTTGATTGAGGACAAAGATTTCATTGAAGCAATAAAATAACAATTGAGGGAGAAGTTGAGAGCTATAGACATGTTAATATTAAGGTTATCATCGTGGAGGATATATTTCAGAAATGTTTATAGTAGAGAGATGGTGGGAACAATACTCATTGAACATAACATATTAGAAAATGGATTTTGTTGTTTGGGCATGTTCAGTTGATGGTAGAGAATGTACATGTAGTATGAGTTGATAGGATTAATATGGAAGAATTATGAAAAAATGAAGTAGAACTAATATAACATTGCTA
>NW_021320070.1:2472168-2475604 GCF_001605985.2 Dendrobium catenatum | reverse complement strand
AAAACTTAGACTAATTTTCTTCCACTAAAAACATGCATTGGTTGAGAAGAAAAGTATCATCAAAGTGACAAAACCCCAAAAATAAAAACCAAAGCTAGGGTGAGGTGCTCACCTTTCTAATCTAAAGCGCTAATTTTTAGAAAGGAACTGATGTTTCTTGAAGGGGAATTTAATTGACAACTTACGCCCTATTTTTGACAATTTTTAGATTTTTATCTTTGTTTTTAATTTTGTAAAATAGATTAACGAGATAATAAAAAAATTAATATTGCTGTTTTTGTCTTTTTAACAAATTGACTTATTTTTTAAATGCTAAAAGCACAAGTTGTTTTGTAATTTCCAAAACAAGTCTAGTTTTCTATAACCACAAGGTTAAGCATGATCCGATAATATGGAGAGGATATCAATATATATAAACTTCAAGAAAGAAAAAGGAATATTAATTGTAGATTCTATCAGAAAATTATAATATTACACTCATCCATTTATATGATTATAAAACACTACTTCGCTTGCCAACCGCTTCTTTGAAAATCTCTCCTATTTCCTCATTCAAAATCAACTTTTTTTGCATCTTTGTCTCCATCAACTAGTTCCTATCGACGCTGAAATTCTCTATCACCTCCTGACTCATGCTCCACCATCACACCGGCTGCCCATAGGGTTTCAACTAAACCAACCATTCGATCATTTTTTGCTCGGCCACCTTGTTTCGGTGGTCCCTATTTTCTTGGAGACTCCACCTTTCATATCATCAAATATTAAATCTCTAGTTGCACGCTTTCCTCAATCTTTTGCAGAAGTTGTTGGGGGTTTAAGGCTTTCATTGCAATACATCCATCAAATTCCTTTTATTTTGTCAACAATATTCAATACCACCACAACATTAACTTTTCAAGGCAAACATTATCATACCCTATGACAACCCCACTAGGTCAACACATGAGGCCAATAGAGACATTTACTATAAAACTCTTGTATACCAAAAAATTCAAACCCGAAAGAAATTAAAAATTAACACAAATCACTTGAGTGGAAGCTTTTCAATAATTTTTCATTAATTTAACAGTAGAGCATCTAATACACATTAAAATTCATTTATATATCATCAAATTTTCACAATAAACATACTTGATTATGTTTTATGTTACAAAAAAATTGAAAATATAATATAGAATGCGCTAAAAAGCTCAACAAGATAAACAACCCCAATACAGTAACTATGATACACAGACACAAAGACGGCAACACGGACACGGGACACATCAATTATTGAAAATATAAGATACGGATTTGAAGTGTATAAAATTTGAATAAGTAATATAAAAAATAATAGAGATATAATAAGTTATTTAATTAGGATTTGTGCTTAAATGATTAACATTGGGATGTTAAGAGTTGGGTATCGATGTTGTGTGCTAGGCATCCAAAGGAGAGACGACAATGCTATCGAGAGTTGAGCAATGATGTTGTTTAATAGGCATCAAGCATCAACGTCGAGACTCTATTGGCAGTTGATGTTGAGAAAACTTTAGAAAAAGATGAGATGTTAAGACGACACAAGGGTATAATTGTAGTGTAGAAATTGTCGGCGCCATATGTCAATGTCAAGATAGCAATAGATTTTTATGTTGAGATGGTTTTGAAATGTTGATGGTATGAAAAAGTCGGATGTTGTTGTGAAACCCTAGTCGTGACCCGCCAAAGTAAAATGAAAATGAGAATTTTTTAAGAATGGGGCATGTAGACACTCCTATCCAATTTGTTTTTAATATTTTTTAACCAGACATGTTCGACACGTGTCGGAGGCATATCGGATGCGTGTCATCTCCGATACATGTCAGACATTACATACCTCTTTGGGGAGAAGTGACATTACACCATAGTACAAAAATCATTATCAAAGAAATTCAATTATACTCATGAACTAGTCTAATGTTTTACCTATAATCTTTAAAATGAAGTGAAATATCTAATTTGAAACAAAACTTATAACATAATGGATTAATGGTATAGCATAAAACATAGACAACACCGCATTAAGCATGCATATAATTTTCTTTATGATATATAAATCTTTTCCTCATTTTCTTAATGAATTAGTATAAAAGTTCTTTCAGCTTTAAAATATAGCATGTCTACATAATATTGAAAGTCTTGATGAAATGATATGATTAAATATAATTATTTTATGATATGAAATGAAAAAAAAAATCATACATATTATTCTAATTGCTTTGAGTTATTGTACTTTAAAAGCATGTTTACTCAGTAAGATGTGATTTACTTTTAGTTGCTTTAATATTTTCAGGCATAATTTAATAAAATCAAAATGAGTAGAAGAGATGAAAATGTGTATCATTAAACGTGGCACACCAGAAGAAAGGTATTTAAGTCATTTTATATCAGTTTATATTTTTGAAGTTTTAGTTGCTCTTTCAATGTATTGGAGATAGATTTAGCAAATGAAAATTTAATCTACCGTCCGACCGTCTGTTCCTGCCTCGTTAATTCAAACCTTCGGGCCGGGTCGTGACATATTAGCATGTCAAATATGAAAATCAACTTTCGAGCACCAACTGTGGTTTGTAATGAAAACACAAAATTGTCAATTCCTATAAGTCATTTAAACTAACTATCACTTCAAATCTTTTTACCATATATTTCTTCAACTCTTTTCAAGTTAAATAAAAAGCCAAATGGCATTATCTAGAAATTGGAGTATTGCATTAACTTCTTAGACATTGGATGGAATACGGACAGATTAGATAGCTGTAGCAAAAAGCTAATATCTTAAACCAAGAGCATCAACTAGTGATTTATCAATAACAACTTTTAGGGGGTTAAATAACAGGTTCATAGTATAACAAAGCAAGCAATCAAATTCACATGCAATTGCCATCTACAATATATTTCAACTTCAAAAGAGGGAGAAAAAAACATAAATTAAAACACAACATAAAAATAAGTGTTCTATTGATGCGGACATCCGACGGTGGACGATATTCAAAAGAAGAGCCGAAGATTGACAACCGAGATCACTCCGTTTTATTTTAGTTTATTAATTATATTTTGATTTAATTTTGCAATTTTCCTTTTTACCCTTTTAATTTAAGAGTCTTGTCTTATGTAAGTCCTAGGGGCAAATTTATCTTTTAGTTTCTTTTGAGGCCTACATATAGAGGCCCCTTCTCTTGTATTAGACATGATGGAATTATAATAAAAAATAATGTGTTCTGCACTTGTGATCTTTTGGGAGGATATTAGTGAGATTCCTATGGGAAGGAATCGAAGCTTCCACCAGCTGTAGGATGGATCCGGGCTCATGGCTTGAAGTCCCTTGGAGAAGGGCAACGTATCACCCGTCAGTCTTTGGAAGAGTCCAAGGCTCACGATTTAATCTTTTATCTTTTGTTTCTTTGTTTTTATTCCTTCT
>NW_021320070.1:2463658-2472068 GCF_001605985.2 Dendrobium catenatum | reverse complement strand
TAGACAAACACCAACCCAGATCTACAAGGTATTCTTGGATGAAGCAACCCATGGCTGCCGACAAGGTGCCTTTTGTCAGGTTTGGTCGACTACCTCCTCTGACAAAGTAGACTAGGGAACATGACAGCCCGGGACGATGGAACCATGGGATCTTGATCAGGCTCGTCTTCATTCCCCCCACCACCAGTTTTAAGTTTATGGTGATAAACTCTAAATTCCAAATTTTAAAATTCAAACCCAAAACTCAAACCCTAAATTATTGCTATTATACGATAGGTTCATAACCTACGTGAACACTTGAACGACTAGCCTTAATCGAAAGTTCTCTCTTGTTATCAAGAGGGGTAATTAACTATAGGGGCTTGCGCCTATAGGAAACCAGAACTCAGATTAAAAAGTCCTCACCAAATGAGGGCGAAATCTCTGGGCAGTGTCTTATCTAAAACCCAATCTGCCTTCTGAAAATTCCCCCGGAACCTAATCTCGTTAAAACTTTCTACCGTCATCGTCACACAAACACTCAAAAGAAAAATAGACGGATGGAGCAGAGGGGCCGAGATCACACATATCAAATGGAATTTTCGGAGCCCACAACAATCACCAATAGGCTAGAAACTGAGATGACTACCATTAAATAAATGATGGAATTTTTATTTGCAAAAGTAGGAGGGAATTGAGCATCTACAACTCGACAAACCACAATTATATTCACCATCTTTAAGGGTGCATCATCCACTCCATTGTATATTCACAAACTAGCTAATTTTATTTTTATACATTTTGTATGAGCTACTCCATACTCTTAAGGGTAATTATGTTGCATCAAATCCTTCCAAACTTTACCACACAAAAAAACTTCCCAAAAGTTGCTTTTTCCTAATAAATTATGTTGTTACCAACTTTCTTTTGCGGCTGAAACTCCCATCTATATGTATCGATTGTTTATTTTAATTTTATAGACTTCTTCTTCTTGTCTATATAATATTCTTTTCCACATAAAAATATCAAAAGCACCTCTCCAATAGAACTATTAGCTTCAATGGACAAAAGGTGTACCCAATCGACAAAACTTGAGCCAACGCAAGGTTAAGTGGTTGATGTATCTAGCCTTACCATGAATTTGCAAAGAGGTTAAATCTGAGTTGCACTTAACTACTTCAAGATCACAGTAGAGGAAACATAACCACAACTCGAGGCGGCATCTAACTATGTAGCATTAACTATAGAAGTTAAATCCTAATTTATATAACACCCCTTGGCATAGTAGATCCAAGGAACCTAAATATATCACAATTAGGTGAAACTTTATTTCCCACCAATTAATCATTCTTTACCATTAAAAAAAGTGGCAAGAATATAGAGAATTGCGTGTGATTACCTCACTATTCATAGGCTACTATTCTGTTGAGAAAAAAAGGTAGGAATAATTAATATGGAAGTTGACCATAGGCTACAATAGCTTAAATAAATAATTCCAAATCTCGTATTCAGTGAACAAAAGGTGGTGTGCTAGAGCAGGCCGCAGGAATTTAGGGAAGAAAAGAAGGAAAAGAAGCGAAGGGAAGAGGAAGAGAGGAAGGGAAGTAAGGATTTTGAGGGTAAAATTCATAATTTTGTATTTTCTTCCACAATATAACTTCTAATTGAAGTAATAGACTTCAATGTTTCTATGAGAGGTTATTTTAAGGTGAAAATACATGTTGAGCTTATTCGGTTTAAACTTTTATAAGTTGAGAAATTACACATTGTAGAAATGAGGATTCAAAGTCATCATAATGATGAAGTTTGTCCTGAGATTCATTGTCAAATTAGGTAAGATACTAATTTTAATTAAAAAAATAGATTTATTATTAAATTTAGAGAATTGGAGAGGGAAAAGCTTAATTTTATTGCTCAAATTTGTCCCTATTTATAGATCCATACAAGATATCTTAATAAAAAAACAAATAATTACAAAATCATACATAAATGCTCTAATATAATCCTTCCTAAATTAACCACCAAAATATGGAAGCATCGGTGCAATCCAGGTAAGCGTCGAACAAATCTCCATCCTAGCTATGAGATCAAAATGCCAAGGGATGGCAAAGATCGGCACAATCCAGGTGAGCCTCCCATGGATCTTCATCCTAGTAGTGGGATCAAAATGCCAAGGAAGGGCTGGGATTTAACACTCCCCCTCATATCTGACATTCCAAGCTTGGTAATCAGTCCCAAAAAGGTATAGTTATCAAGTCCCTTGATAAGAATATCTGCAAGCTGATCTTTTAATAAGACATTGTAAATACATATACGACCACTGTCTAGTTTCTCCTTTATGAAATGTCTGTCAACTTGTATGTGCTTGGTCCTATCATGCTGAACAAGAATGTGAGCAATGATGATTGCTGATTTGTTATCACAGTGTAGCTTCATGGGTCTTCCCACTTGATCCTTAGGTATTCTAAAATCATCTTAATAAATAGTAGCTCACATATTTCCAAAATCATAGATTTGTATTCTGCTTCTGCACTAAACCTTGCCACCACTTTTTATTTCTTACTTCTCCATATAACAAAGTTTGCTCCAAGAAATGTGCAGTATCCTGAGAAAGATGATCTATCTACAGGTGATACTGCGTAATCTATATCAATATATGCTTTTCGAGTCATTTCACAGTATCTTTTGAAGAGAATCCATTTACCTAGGTCCCCCTTAAGGCAGTGCAGTATTCTATCTGCATCTTGCATGTGAGTCTGCGTTGGATTTTGCATGAACTGGCTGACCATGCTTACAACAAATGTTATATCTAGTCTGATGTGGAAAAGGTAGATCAATTTGCATCGAGTAAGCTTCCATATATATATATATATATATATAGAGATCTTCTTTAGATTTTCCCAATTTGAGATTTGATTCTACTGATGTTTGTGCTGGTCTATAAGATAGCTTACATGTTTCTTTAAGAATATCATTAATGCATGTTTGTTGTGAAATAAAGATTCCTCTGCTGGAGTAGGTCACTTCAATTCCATGAAAATATTTTACTCTACTAAGATCTTTGATCTCAAATTCCTTGGCAAGACATTTCCTCATAACCAATTTCTTCTTTTCATCATTCCCAATCAAGATGATATCATCCACATAAACTAATAAAATTGTGACTTCCCGTGGGTTTGAGTGCTTGAAGAATAATGAAAGGTCCCCTTAGCTCAGGGGATAACCATTTATATAGCATAACTTTTGAGAATCTTTCAAACCAAGTTCTAGGTGATTATTTTAACCTATATAAAACCTTTTTTAACATAAATACTGTCACCCCCAGATTTCTCCTTGAATCATAGTGGAATCTCCATAAATATTTCCTCCAAGTCCTCGAGTAGAAATGCATTTTTGACATCCAACTGTTTCAGATGCCAATTGTAAGTTGTTAGTGAGAGAAGAATCCCCACGGTGTTCATATTGGCCACAAGAGCAAAAGTTTCATGGTAGTCAACGTCGTACGTCTAAGCGTACCCTTCGCCAACAGTCTTGCCTTACACCTTTTCAATGTACAATCAGCTTTGTATTTCATAGAGAACACTCATTTGCATCTGATTGATTTTTTGTTACTAGTAGCTTGGTGATCTCCTATGTATTGCTCTTCTCTTTCATTACACCTTTTCAATTTTCATAAGAAAAGGCCTCAAAAATATCATTAGGAATATGAATATCATTTAGTGTAACCAAAAAAAAATTTGTATGAAAGTGAGAAGTTATGAAAGGATATAAAGTTTATTATAGGTTACAATGGAGATTTTTTTGTATTTACCTAAATTTCAGAAAAAGATTCAAATTCTTGGATCAGCTCTATACCAGTTTGGATTTGTATGCCTGGAATACACTTGCCCAAACTTCACATTATCCATAATAACTTTGTCCTCACTTCCCCTGGCTTTGATTTTAGGTTTAGGTGGATTGTTTGAGGTGGAGCTAAAAGGTCAAGAGAGGCAATCTCACTTTCCTCATCCTCCTAAGTTTCAGTCTTCCATTGAAGATGAGGTTTACTTAAATTAAATAGGGTATTTGTTGATCAAAGGTAATGCCAACAAATATAAAAGTTTTCTTGGAGGGATGAAAATAATTAGAAACTTTCTGGGTGGATGAATATCTAACAAAGATACATTTAAGTGCTCTTAAATCTAATTTTTCTCTATTTTGGTTGTGAATGTGAACATAGGGAGTACACCCAAAGATTATGGGTGAAAGGTTATTATGGATTTGGAATTCAGAATAAAAGATGATAAAATATCCATTGGTGTTTTAAGTCCCATGGTGTTTGAACATAGTCGGTTTATGAGATATGTGGCAATTAGAAACCCCAATAAGATTTGGGTACATTGTGGTGGAATAAAAGTGCACGGGTGGAGGCTAGAAGGTGACCATTTTTCCTTGGAAACTTAATTTAAGCAAAACCAAAAATTGGCAACAAGAAAGAAAATAGGAAGAAGACACAAGAACACTTTTTATTGAAATAACAATGAAAGAAAGACAAGATACAATTAGATCTTCAATTGGAGAGAAAGATCCCGCTCTCCCAAATCCCTAGCTGCCGGCTAGACCCCTCTCAACCTTGGAAAAACTAAATTCAACTAAACATGACATAACCCTAACCCTAGGGTAAACAATCTACTTAAAGCATACAAAACATAGCAAATTTCAAAGCAGCCCTCTCCATCTTCCTCAGCATCTCCTCCAAGATGGCGACCTTCTCATCGATCTTCTTATGGACGGCTAAAATTTGAGTTTAAAAATTTGAAATTTTTTCTTCGAAATTAGATTTCAATTGTCCGATCTCCCCTTCCAACACTTCTACCTTTCTTCCTGTTGTAGAAACCCGAATCTACGCTCTGATGTCAATTTGATAGGAAGTGAATGCAGAATTTCCTAAATCCCTTAGCTGAAATTTAATTCCAGCAAAGCCAAAAATTGGCAACAAGCAAAAAAAAAAGAGGACACAAGAACACTTTTATTTACATAGCTATGAAAGAAAGACAAGATACAATCAAATCTTCAATTGGAGAGGAAGATCCCGCCCTCCCAAATCCCTAGCTAGTGGCTAGAGCCCGCTAAACCTTGGAAAAACTAAATTCACCAAAAATTAACATAACCCTAACCCTAGGGTAAACAATCTACTTAAAACATACAAAACATAGCAAATTTCAAAACAGCACTCTTTATTTTCCTCATCATCTCCTCCATGATGTCGAACTTCTCATCGATCTTCTCATGGACGGCTGAAATTTGAATTTGGAAATCTGAAATTTTTTCTTCGAAATTAGATTTTAATTATTCGATCTCCCATTCCAACACTTTTACCTTTCTTCCTGTCGAAGGTGCCCGGATCTATGTTCTGATACTAATTTTATAGGAAGTGGATGCAAAATTTGTAAAATCCCATGGCTGAAATTTAATTTCAGGAAAACCATAAATTTGCGACAAGAAAAAAAATAGGAAGAAGCCGCACAAGAACACTTTTTATTGAAATAGCTATGAAGGAAAGACAATACAATCGGATCTTCAATTAGAGAGGAAGATCTTGTTCTCCCAAATCCCTAGCCGCCAACTAGAGCCCTCTCAACCTTGAAAAAACTAAATCCAGCAAAACATAACATAATCCTAACCCTAGGGTAAACAATCTACTTAAAGCATACAAAACATAGCAAATTTCAAAACAACCCTCTCCATTTCGAGGCTCACTAAAAGTTGAGGAAATCATCTTTTAATGATCATTACACTTATGAACAAGAGCAGCATACAAAAGATCAGAATCTTTCTTCAAACATAGTGGCCACTACTACTTGTTATTTGACATGATCCCAAAGCTTGAAACCAACTTTAGACATTATCATGTAATCAAAAAGTCTTTCAATGCTATACTTAGTTCCACGTAGGAAGCAGGCACCTCATCTACTTGCAAAGTCGTTGATCTAGATTCTCCTAATGTTTTAGCCACTCATAATCATATTCTGTTGTTGAGGATCTTGGTAGATTCTGAGTAGCATTATCATTCTAATGATAGTAGGTTTAAACCACTAGTGAATTTAAGCTTTAAAATTCCAAATGCTAAGAGAAGCAAAAATAAAAAATAAAAAAAATCCATCACCACTTATCAAGATTTACCATAATATAAGCACGGCACATTAAATGATTGTTTTTTTGGGTTCTCTTTTGCCATCAGAGAGATAATTTCTTCAAGTCTTCATGTTATCATTAATTATGTCTTTTGTTTTTTTTTTCTTTTTTAAATCTGCAATTCTTTATGATTGCTTCTTCTTGTTCTAATTTCTTCAATTGATTTGCTTAAAAAAAAAAAGCAAGGGTATGCAAGCAAAAAACTATATGAACTGAAGCCCATGAAACATGAGGTTCTCAAAGATTATCAACTACAAGCTCTATCCATGAGTATCTGACCAGAGCTTCAATAGTTTTGGTTAATTTGTTTTAAAGTTCTTTAAAGCAAGATTGTACATTGAGAACTTACTTTATGCGCTACTTGTGATGGCAATGCGATAGACGATAATTGCTGCAGGATCTGAAAATAGCTAGAAAATGAAGGAGTGTCAGACACTCCGCATACATTTACAAAGAAATCATGAAGGGTTGGGTAAACAGTTCCCAAAGACTTGCATAGCATATGATTTCCCTTGTGCGTCGAGGGGCACAAAAGCATTACTTTCTTCATCCTGTCTACACAGCCAGTTGGGTCCTGCCAATAAACTTCCTTGGGTGATAAAAACATTCCAGCTGCGGAGGCATTGCTTTCACAACAGCTCATAAATGGAACGAAAATGAAACGACTTGATATGAGCTCATTAATAATCTTTGATGATGATGTGGCAATCCCACTTGAAATAAGAGTGTAAAACTTTAACATTTGAGCAATGCTGCAATCAGAAGACACACCATCAGTGTGCAAAATTTTATATATATAACCCTAAACCCTAAATATATATATAATCAAGATACCTTCAGTGCCTAATCACTTACAAATTTATAGTATCATTTCCTTGAAAAATAAACAGGAAAAACATGTAGGAAAGAAGTAGCAATAATAATAATAAGAGAACAATGAAGATCAAAGTAAAAATTCAGTCCATATATAAGAAAAATATGCCAAGCCGCATCTGCACAGTCCACATAGTTTAATTAACATTTGAGCAACGGTAGTCATTAAATTTAGTGCTTAAGAAGCTTGTGTCCTTAAATTGCCTTTTCAATAAGGGTTGGTAAGAGTCAAAATGTTCCAGGACTTTGAGAAAGAAGAACTAAACAAAGTTTGCGTTGTGAGGCTTAGAAATAAAAAACAATTTAAAGATATCTTTTCTCACGCTACATCTAAGAATAAACTGCTCCAAAAGATGAAAATTACCTTGCAACAAAGGGTGACATCGACATTCTCCAGAACTGAAGAATTTCCAAAGCTTCATCAATTGATACTTCCATCTTGAATCCAATGTCATTCGCAAGTACCTTGCTATTTATCTGCACAACTGAAATTATATCAACTAAAATGTGAAATAAAATGACAACTTATCATTTAAAAAATAGAAAATATCAAACTATAGTACCGATATTAGCAAAAGTAAATCACATTTTAAGGTATTAAAAGAAAGATTTCATGAATTTCACAACTCTCCAATGACATAAAATTCACTTTCACCAAATTGACCAAGATCAGCATATAACAACATTTATGAAGTTAAGAAAAAATAAAAAAGCAATCATCATCATTAGCTTTATCACACAACAATGCTTGGGTAATTTTATAAATCCTCATTCTCCATTCACCTAAATTGAGTGCTGCGAGAGATGTTAACCCTACTTTGTAAATATTTTTACATGGCTTCTATGCAAATTACTTTCAGTCTACCCCATTTTATTCCTAATTCTCCAACATTAAAATTTATTTATAAATCTTATCAATACATCTTCAACCCTTAATTGTACATGCCCAAAAACCTTTATTAATATCCCGCTACTTCTAAAAAATATATGCTGCTCCTCTCATCCCTCTATTATAATTACTTCAAAATATATCTTTTATCATTTTATTACAAATCCATCATAGCATTATCATAAAAACCATGCCCGACCTTTGACTTTTTTATTGGTCAGCAATCAAACCCATTTAACATAGCCAAATTATAGTTTTATAAATTTAACTTTTTTACAATCTCCTTGATGAGGACATCAGAAGATCAATGATCTACGGTCACGATCTACTTTTGATTATTATTGTATTTGATGTATTTTGTTTTATGTTTTATGAGTCTATTGTATTTCTTTCCGTTTATGCCCTTGCTTAAGGGCCTCGTCATGTGTTTGCCTTGGGGGCTATTGTGTCTTTGTATTTTCTTTATCCTGTTGGCTATTAGTCTGTGCAGAGCTA
>NW_021320070.1:2460287-2463558 GCF_001605985.2 Dendrobium catenatum | reverse complement strand
GAATATGAACTGGAGAACCAAATGATCTTAAATATTGAATGTTTGCAGTCAAATCAAGCAGATCGTCTAGTGAATGTAATGACCCTGGCATCGTTCAATTCTGAGACCATTAAGGTGATCAAATAATGAATAAACAATGTAAGATCAACACATAAGTTGTTCGATGGAGTTTTTTTTTTTATATACTAGATAAATTTATCAAAGTATTTATTTCAAAAAGCTATAAATAGAATCTCATTTCTTATGTGAGATTGATTGTAGAACTAAGAGATCTTAAGAACTGATACGTCGTCAAAAAATTATCTTAATCGGATGCAAATCTCGATGCAAAATCAAATTGGAAGCTTCAAAAATTAATTTGGAGACCATCCGAACTCCGATTTCAATAAACTTACAGTTGAACTGAGCGTCTCGGAAATACGAACCCAAAGACACCAAATTCGACTCAATCTGAGCCCAAATGGGTCCAAATCAAGGACCCAAAGCGCTGTTGGAAGGTTCTAACCACAAATTGGATTACCAAACGGTTTCCAAACATAACAATCTTCTACTCGAATCAAGAGGCTCGACGAGACAAATCCAACGAGCCCAAGATCGCCGAATTCCGACATCATTAAGGTCTTCAAATGTCTAAAGAACGGTACATGATCAAGGGATTCAACATCCGCCATTCATCCGACCACTCCCCATTTATCCTTGATCTCTCACCTATTTACGGGTCATGCCACTCCATAAATCTATAAATAGAGCTCCCTCTCCTCTTGAAAAGGGACCCCTAAGCCTAAGGAAAAAAGAGAGAGATCGGAGATCGCTCTTGCTTCCTTGCCTCCTCGACCATCATCAGAATTTCGCCGGACCACCGCCGGAGTTCCGTCGAACCACTGTTGGTCCACCGAACCACCACTTAAGGCCCTCGCCTCCGTCGAACCACCGCTGGTCCACCACCATCGGACTTCCGCCGGACCACCACTTAAGGCCCTCGCCTCCGCCGGACCACCACCTGACGCCGTTGCTTCGCCGAATCACCACTTAAGGCCCTTGCCTCCGCCGGACCACTGCCGGACGTCGTTGCTCCGCTGAACCGCCACTTGAGGCCCAAACTTTCACCGGACCACCGCTTGAGGCCCTGTGCTTCACCAGGCTACCACCTAAGGCTCGGACTTCCGTTGGACTGTCACTTGAGGCCCCGAGCTCCACCAGGCCACCACCTGACGCCCAGAGTTCTACCGAAGTACCACCCTTATACTACGGTCTTTCAGACTCCTATTTCCTACCGACTAAGGTCCTCCCGACCTCCGTCGCCTACTATGGTCCTTCTGACCTCCATCAACAGACAACGATCTTTTAGACCCTGGTCTCCTGCCGACTTCGGTCTTTCAGACCTTTATCGCCTACTACAATCCTTCCGACCTACATCGCCAGATAATGATCTTCATGACCCTAATCTCCTACCAACTACGGTCTTTTGGACCCCCGTCTTGTGCCAACTACTGCCCTTCCAACTAAATAAACATGTATATTATTGTAACTCCCACTATGTAATGCGCTCTATATGATGTACATTTGTACCATCAAGCAAAGGCCTTCTCCCAAGGAAGGGCCTCATTTGTAATCGACTGCAAATACTAGTGGATTCATTCAAACTGGTCCAGGCCCCGTGGTTTTTCCCCTTTTTTAGGGGTTTCCACGTAAAAAATCTGGTGTTTCTTATAAATGCTGCACCCTCTCTCACTTATCTGATTGTGTGCTGGATCTTCGTACAATGTTAAGACGTTAAATTATATATTTCTCTACCGCCGCGAATACTCCAGGACACAACAAGAACAATATTGCATTTTCTGATGATCACCGCCGACAATCACTATCAGAATCAGCAATTGCAACCATAATGGTCTAACTACTAACATATAGCATAGTCACGTGACTTCACCTGTCCAACTTTGGGCACCCAACCCCTACTACATTATTATCGATCCACTAAATTTATATCATTTTCTCCACCTTCAACCACTTCTTCCATAATCCTAATAGAGGATCAGACAATTGTTCCCAATTGTGCAATTTCAACTTCTTCAATTGTGGAGGAGAAGAGCACTCTCATAAATTTAATTATATACTAGACGACTATAATTGAGCATGGTTTTCCCTATTGGGTTTTTCAAGTAAAAAATTCATGTATCTTTTACAACTTCTATCTATACAGTTGGATATTCGTATAAAATTTAGATATTAAATACTCCCACTCAAACATCCAAAATTTTGTAGCACGTAATAATTTAGTGTCATTTATGGGAAACATTTCTAATATATTACAATTTTTTTAATGAAACAATGGAAGAGTCTTTGCCTTTGACTGATGTATTTTTCAAAAATCATATTCTAGTGGAATTGAAGTTATCTACAATTAATTTATATGATGAAACATTTGACTCATATAAACATATTGGTCGCTACTAAAACGTCATGCACATTTAGCAAGTTTCTCATCAATCCTTTGATAGGTCTTCCCCGCAATTCTTAAGAGACAAGCTCATACATAGTTCTACTCTCTCATTCTTAGATAAAACTATTCATAATTTTGTTGATTCAGTCATGCTTTTCATCAAATAATTTACTTCCTTTCAACATATCATCAAAAACTCCTTCCATCTCTTTGAAATTCACCAAAATGAGGGAGAGATTATCAAGTAATATAAACATTTGAATATGGAATGTGAATGATCGCATTGCCCTAATTGAACAACTCAATCTGTTTGTCGCAATTTAAGTTTTCATTTTGGACGGCTTTCTTATTGCTTTATAAATTGTTGCATATAAATTAACTTTTTAAAGCTGTTGTAGAAAGCAGTTTTTTAATATATATATAATTTTTTAAAAGCAATACAAAAGCAATGGTTAAATAAAAATTATGATTAAAGCTTTGTTTGAGACAACTTTCTATGAAGCTTAAATACTTGTAAAAAAAATAAGGTTTTAATTTTTTTATCACACTGATAAAAAATACTAAAATTCAAAATTTTAATAATTCCACATCACATCTCATAGTGAAAAAAATGTTGGAATGTACTATCATATTTTAGGTTAAATTGACTTAATAATCTTTGCATTTGTATTGAGATTAGTACTATATATAATTGTTAGGAGACATATCATCTCATTATAAATTTAAAAAATTTGAAGTCCATTTATATATAAATTAATTACATTAAGATATATTGATATAACTTTTTTTATTTTAAAAATTTCCAAAAAAAAAAAAAAAAAACGGGGA
>NW_021320070.1:2407823-2455185 GCF_001605985.2 Dendrobium catenatum | reverse complement strand
TCTGAGTTAGTTCCGTCAGCGGGCGAGTGAGGAGATCGGTGGTCGTGCCCAATCAAGATTATTTTTGCGTGATGTATCAACTTTCAAATATGCTTGGAGTTCTATCACCTCCCTTCTCTCTCTCTCATTGTTTTGGAGCTCCATCTTTTTAGGTGGATTTCGAGGCTCGTTTTAAAAGTTTTAAAACTCTTTCAACACAAAAGAAACTAATTTAAAACAATTTTTATCAAATGAGCTTGAACTTGAACGGTTGGAAAATTTCTATTATGAGCTCATATAATTATTAAATTATACATTATGTGTTATCTTGTTTTCAAACCTATAAAATTATGATCATATTAAAGATTACTTATTATTTGACCGACTTTTGAAATATCTCATTAACTTTACATATAAAATTTATTATGTGTAGAGATCAAATATTTAATTTTATTTTTATGATGAGTTAAAATAATATAAATGTACTCAAATATAAATATGATCATTATCTTCAATCTAACAATTAAAAAAAAAAAAACTTTCTCTCAAGAAATCATTTTTAGATTGGAAAGCTGAAAATCCCAATTGTTTTTAAATAGATTAAGGCTTCGTTTGGGACGGCTTTTTTATTGCTTTCTAAAACGGAGTTTTAATACAAAATTAAAATTTTTTGTACTAAAACTCCGTTTTAGAAAGCAATAAAAAAGCCGTCCCAAACGAAGCCTAAGGCTTCGTTTGAGAGCTTTCTCAGTGCTTTCCAAAAAAACTTTTTTATAAAAAAAAAATTGAACTAAAAAATTTTGTATAAAAAAACTGTTTAAGAAAGCAATAAGAAATGTGTCCCAAATGAAACCAAAGATACACTTCTCACTAAATATTCTAAGGGATTTTTACATATATAACATCTAAAACTATTAAAAATATATATTTAACACCTAAACTTATATATTTACTAATATAACACCTAAAACTCATCTTTTAATCAATTCTAACATTTCGTTTAAACCTTCCGTACCAAATCACTATAAACGACCGTAACTTCCCCATCAATGGTATCCTTTCACAGTGAATACAAGTATCTCATTGCTTCAATGGAGTGGTAGAATAGAAGGAAAGAGGAATTTTAGATGGTATATTAGTAAATATAGAAGTTTAGGAGTTTAATATGTATTTTTAATAATTTTAGGTGTTTTGTATGTAAAAATCCCATATTCTAAATATTTTGATATGAAATTTTGGATAGATGGTTTCATCTTCAATTATTATAAATATTAAGAGCCTCATTCATTTGCAACCATATTTTCAAGGGGGGTTTACATATAAGTACCACTTTATTTCATGCTATTTACATATCTAACACCTAAAACTTTAATATTATATGCCTACCACCAATAGAATTAAAATGGGTGCATGAAATGAAATATTAAAGTTTTTAGGGTGGTATGGGTGGTAAGAATGAAATATAGGAGTAATATATTTGATATTAAAATTTTATATGAGTGGTAGGAATGTAATATTAAAGTTTTAGGTGTTAGATATATAAATAGCATGAAATAAAATGGTTTTTATGTAAATCCCCTATTTTCAAATGTTAATTCCATAATAATTCGATTGGCATAGGGCTTTCTATTAATGTTCTGGCAAATCTACAAAAGCCCATAACATAAATATTAATTGGCATAGGGCTTTCTATTAATGTTCTGGCAAATCTACAAAAGCCCAAAGGCCCAAGTAAAAAAAAAAAACCTTGATCATTTTCCCTTTTTTTTTTTCAAAAAAAAAAAAAAACCTTGATTGGACTAGCGATGTTGTCAGAGTTTAAGGAAATATATACGTAATATGCTTTTAAATCATAATTTTATATTAAAATAATATGCATTATTTGAATGAATTAATAGATAATTTAATTTAGTTAGCTAGAAAATGTTAAATAGTTTTTTTTTTTTCAATTCACAAATCTTATATATATCTCAATTCGTCATCAACTAATAAAGGATATTTTCACATATTTTTTTCGACCAAATAAAATTTATTTTCAATTCCTTTACTGTTCTCATTTCTTTTGCGCTCTATGAAAAATTTAGAAAGAAAAAATAATAGGAATTTTCTCCATTAAAATAATTTTACTAGCATATGTCGCTTGGTTAGTACAAATGATATTCTTCCTCATAATTGAGGAATACATTTATAATGTGTTAGACATTAACTGTGTGAGATGAAATGCACGATAAAAGTTGTAAAAAGCTTGAGATATTTGAATTGTTTCTCAATATATTAATTATGATGTGTTTAATAATTATCTTTTAAAAAGAGGAGACCAAAATTAGGAAGTTTAGTATAGTTTTAGGGTTGATGATGGGAAGCAGAGTTGGCGTCGATATTATACATTGATTTTATTGGTGATATAATGCATCGAGCTCTAAGTGATGATCTACGACGAAAGTCTGCACGTGTTAGCCTTGGTATCAACAACGTGCATCAAATTTATAGGTAATGACATGTGTCAACGATGTGTATTAGCTTTATAGGCGATGATATGCATAGACAAAATATGCATCAACTTTATTGATGACAAATGTCATCAAGATTATGAGCGATGGTGCGAGACAAAATCAATGAGGATTAGCATTGGAGTAAGTGGCCTACATCATCATTGTTGGCGATGAAGCTAGTAGAAGATAATAATCATGCGATTGTTATTTGACAACATTGATTGGGAAACTATAACTAAGAGGCAATATTCAAGATATCGAAGTGGTATGACGGTGATAACGAAAATGTAGTTGTGCTACAATAGTTGAGCGATGGTTGTTGGGTTGAATTGACGGGTCAGATCATTTCTTGAGAGGCTCCTCTAGACCATTGACTGGTTTGTGTCCGTGCTTACCCTACCACGGCTTCTCCGGCTCCACAACCATGCTTCTCCCCGACTTGTGGATGAAATCCACTAGGTTGGAGTGGTCCGATTCTCCTATCGAGGCAGAGGCAATACAAAAGATCAGTTAGTTGATATCCTAATTAAAACTCTCTCAAATCCACGCTTTCAGCTACTTCGACACAAGCTAACTGTCCAATCAAGTCCGTCAGCTTGCGGGGGAGTAATAGCAGAAGCCTGATAGCCACCACCACAAGGATAGGATCACAATCATTAGCTAATAAATGCACCAATGCATCACACACCTACACATGTAAAGCTAGAACAATCTTTTACCTATATATACATCATATATACTCTAGAATAAACATATACTCATATACAATTGTTGACCTCGACTTTGCCCCTACCCTTAGTCAAAGGGTTTGACTTGGTCAAATTGACCAAGTCAGACCCCAAGACCATCCCCAATAGGCTCGTGGGGTCGAGTCGAGTCTGTTGAGCCCGAGCTTGGACCCTGGGTCAACTCGGTTGACCAAGTCAACCCAGGTTGACCACAAAGCCCATTTAGAGCCCAAATCAAGTTTGGATGCACTTGGACCTTGGCTTGGCTCAATCCCTCATCCCCATGGACCCCCTTGACTGGTTTGACCAAGTCAAACGTGGACTTGGTCAACCGTGGCTCTAAATAGGCCTTAATCACCCAATTAAGTGGATTTAAGAGCCTATTTAATGCCTAATCAATGCCCCTTCGTTTTGAATTGAATTCTATGGCCAAAACCGACCTATTTCCCTCCTAATTCAATCTAGATTAGATCTAGGCCGTTGATCTAGAGCTTAAAGACTTAAATAGGAGAAATTAGGTTTAGGAGAGGCCTTTTTTTTCACAATTGCTCTTGCTCAAGACCTCCTGAGGCTTTGAGATTTTCTGTGAGAGCCCCCACGTCTTCCCTCGACCTTCCCCCATCAAATCCCGACGGTCAAAGCTCGCCGGCGGCGAGATTCCGGCGATCCAAAGGCTTGAACGTTCGAAGTTTCGATCCAGCCGATCCGTAGCTTGTTTGATCGAGGATTCAAGAAGGAAAACTTACGAGGACAGTCTACAAGCTCAACCGTGTCAAAGATTTGAAGATCCAACGGTAAAATATCTTAAAATCTCTTAGGATAGTCCAAAACACTCAGACTAAAATAGCTTTTCTAAAAGCCGTTTATAATCCAAAAAAACAGTCCCCCAAGATTTCTGTTCATATCTAGAATTTGTGTTTTAAATTTCGTAGAATTTGGTTGAGAAACGAGTGAGAACAAGCCAAAAAACCCTTTAGGGTTTCGGGTTCGCCGACTCCTGTGCGGGATCCGATCTCATCCGTTGATCGTCCGATCAACGGTTGAGATTCAACCGTTCGGCGGTCTGGCCTGACCGCGTGGATGTGTTCCGCGGTTCCGCCCGCCACGTGGCTCGATCAGAGCCATCTATTATTATTATTATTATTATTATTTTTAATTACTGTTTTATCCTTTTTATTATTATTATTATTATTATTATTATTATAAAAAATATATATATTTATTTTTAATAATTAAATATTAGTTTAATTGTTTGATTATTCTAAATATTAAAAATAGTATTAACAGTTAAAATATTACTATGCATATGTTTAAACTAATTTAAGTCTTCAGAGCTATAAAAAAAATTATTATTTTTATGATATTTTAATATATATATTTAAATATTATTTATTTTTGATTGTTTAAAAATCCATTTATTGTGTTTAAACTTCAGAAAATCGTATCTTTCTCGTTTTCGATCCAATTTTGACGCACAACCCCTTGTTTTGATCGTATTTGGATTATGCATGTTTTAAAGGTGGTTGGGCTCAAGTATTTTTAACCTGTCTACAGTTATTTTTTAAGTCAGTCAATTGCTTATTTTATAAAACAACTAGTTATTGTATTCAAACTTTGAAATTACATAACTTTGTCGCTTTAAGTCCGCTGTCGATGCACAACAACTTGTTTTGGATGTACTCTGAATTCTGCATATTTTAAAACTCTTTTCAGATGAAAATTTTGTCTGTATCTCCTGTTATTTCAAAAACAGTGAAACTGCACTATTTTAAAATATTATTTTATTGTATTCGAACTTGTAAATTTCGTATCTTTTCCGTTTTAAATCGGATTTTTACGTATAACCCCTCGTTCTTTTCAGAGAAGCGAGCTTTATGTTTTGAAACCATTTCCAGCCCCTGATTTTGGCTGTTTTGGCAGATTTCTATTTTTGGGGCATTATTTGATTATTTAATCATTATTTACTCATTAATATAATAATTATTTTCGAAATACAAACTATTTTCAAATTGTTTTGAGGCATCGATTGAGTGATCAGTGGGTCTCCTTATATCTATGTATTATGAATTGAGTTAATTTTAAATTATTTTATTTTTCAAAATATATATTTATATTTATCAGTATTTTGAAACTATTTTAAAACTACTTATACATAAATCCTAATTTTGGGAGACCCGCTATTTCATGAAATTTTAAACTTGGCTTCTATATGTGAACAACTATCATGGGGGAGAGGATTAGTGGGTGATTGAGTTCCAATCATTCACTAATCCCTTCATTAGGTGTCTGTCCTTTTATTTTTCGTAGATCGTATGTGTAGGTCGCACCACGAGCACTTAGCTTAGGCTCTCCTAGATCTAAGGACATGGTGTGTTTATTTTATTTTTGTACTCCCTTGCATTTATTACCTTGAGGGTTAGACAAAACATCACTTCAAAATCCCACAACATAGTGACACCCTAAGGACAATAATTAAGGACTTGTCTAGCGAACTTAGAAGTTTTCTAGGAGCTAGGATAGATCCCAGAACGACATGAAAACTTCAACATTTAAACTTAGTGACATTTAAAACATCACTGAATTTTCTAGGAATTTTTAGGGCTAGTTAGACCCCTTAGTCAACTAACCCTAATTAACCGATTAAATAAGGCCCCGAGACCTTCCGAAAATTACAATAAATACATCTTAAGTCAGAAAATTACCCATAATACCTTGAACTGACCAGAATCTAATCCTTGACCTTAGATAAATAGGGCTCCCTAGTTTGACTTCAGGTTAATCCCTAATTTGACCATAGGAGGAAATTACCATTTTGCCCCTAATAATACATTAAAAATTATTAAAAATCCCAAATCTCCTCCAAACAATTGGAAACACTTTCTATGGTCGTTCCTGACCTTTGGGAGTGATTCCAATCAGTTCGGAGCTGATTTGGAGCAAAACAATAAAAAAGGCTATTTAGTAGGAAATTTAGAAAATTCCCTTTAATACCCAATCTTTAGAAAATTCATAACTTTGCCTAGAAAACTCCGATTTTAGCCTACCACCTGTCTAACTACTCGTATTAAGATCTAGTATTTTCCTAAGGTGGTAGGAATCCCAGACTTAGCCTTTTTCCCATAGTGACTTTTTAGACCCTTAGCTTAGTTCCTAGGAGGACCTAGAACTTTCTAAAATTGACTAATATCATTTGAACTTTAAATGTCAGCATCCTAAGCTCTTAAAACTGATCAACAAACTAAAATAATTAAAATGCACCCTAATTCACTAATATTTGAATTTCAACAAAATTTCCTTTTCTGGCCTACAACAGACCTGAACTTTAGACAATTTTAACTAATTATCCTGCTTAGGACCTATCCAAACCACACTAGCCTTACACACACATAGAATTGTTTGCTAGGGCACCGCTTTTAGATCTAGGTTAGGCCGCTGAGTTTTATTTTTCTGCTGTGTGCCGGAGCTTTCCGTGGTTTTTACTGCATGCTGTTTGAAAAATGATTGGTGTGTTTGCTTACTTTTTCTGCACTCTGGATGTGAGCGTTAGACTTACCCATAGGTTAGGAGCGCTATATATATACTGTTCTTCCGTGCAGGTGGCCATGCTCAAGCTGATAAAAGGGGGGCATCATTATATTTTCTAATATTATCTTATGTAGGTGCTTGCTCAGCCCCCTAGATAAAATGAGAGCTAAATTAATAATTATAACTGCACAGATGGAGCTGCTTAGCCCTCATAATTAAGAGCATGGCTTGGCACAGGGTCAATGGTGTTAGCATTTTCATTTTCATATAAACTGCTTGGGATGATTTTTATTAGGATAACCTTGCAGGGATTCTTAGATTTACTGCTTTCAATTAATGTAATTCATTTGTAATAATTGTTAAGAGTTGTGAAAACAACTTTTGAGTCGGGATATTCTTATCCAGCTCGGATTCCAAAAGAAGAAGGCATCCCTAAAGGGGAGAGTCTTCTTCCATTTGGACCTAGGGAGACCCAGTCTTTTCAAAAAATTATTTTCTATAAGCATGTTTTTAAAGTTCTATATCATTCATGAGCTGACATTTCAACTAGCATGCATTGCATTAGTAATCAACTAATTAAAATTTAATTGCATTAGTTAGGAGCATCTGACCCACATAGGTCTAGGACCACTTAGGAAATTCTCTAGATGTCGGTCCTACTTCCAAATAACTGTACCACCCACCGATCTCTCATAATTGACTTGACATCATGGTTTTGAATCGATTAGGTGGTTAGCGGGCTCCCCCAATCCAGGCCAGGATAAGTCCAGGTTTTGCATTGCATTAGCTAGGACACGGGTCTTAGTGTTTCGTAGAGCACTAAGCCCAACCTAGATTTAGGATTCGAGGTTACCACATTCGGTCTCGTAGTATGCCTTAAATAGTAGGTAGGTTCCTTCCTTTCGGGGACTATAAATCCTACTTATCCGCGTCACGGGATGACGCCACCTCCATCTTTTCTCTCACGCATGTGATCGAGTGCTTGATTTATTTTCTCCAGTTTCTGTTTAGTGCCCTAGAGCCTCCGAATGCTGGTATGAGCCGCGTATGTTGATTCAGCCTCTTTGAGACCTTTCTTCCCTTTGAGTAGGATTTCCTAGTCTATACCCTCGTGCCAATCCCACTTTAGGAGAGGATAATGTATGATCCTTAATCGAGAGTTTTCTCAGGCTCCGGCCTGAGATGTAATTAACCACGGGGGCTTGCGCCCGTGGGAAACTTGGCCCCACATCTACTAAACCCCATTCGAGCTCTTGTATCGGATGGGGGAAACCCGTGACTAGGTCGTGTATATTACTACCCATCGAGGTGTGTTGGCGACAGCCTCTATCCTCAATGGTTAGTCGTATGCACGATCCAATCTGTCCCTTCCAATCGGCCCGTTCGCGCGGTGCTCTTTCGGAGGTCCACAACAATGAATGTTAATATTTACAGTTTAGTTAAAACTTGTTATTAAATTATGTGAATTGTTTGAGAGTGAATGTGATCCCGAATGAAGTGGTGATCAATCTCTATATGTTTGGTCCTGTCATGAAAGATTGGATTGTTGGCATGGGCTATTACTAAAGTTATTTGTAGGATGTTGAAGAGATATAAGAAAATTTGCAGTAGTTTGTGAAGCCATATGATATCTGTTGTTGTCGGTGCTAAGGCTATTTATTCAGCTTCAGTTGATGATCTAGCAACTGCATGTTATTTCTTGACAATCCAAAAGAGAAGAGTATTACCTAGAAATGTGCAATAGCCAAATGTGGAGCAGACAAGTTTGCTTGTCGCTAGCCCAGTCAGTATCCAAGAAGAATATAAGGACAAGCGATCCCTTAGAAATGGGAATCCCATAATGTACGGTGCCTTTAATGTATCTCAGCAAGCGTTTGAGTAAATATGCATGTTGGGGTGATGGATTATGCATGTATTGGAAAAACATGTTGACGATATAAGCTATGTTCGGTCTTGTAATGGTTATGTATTGTAGGGATCTAGTAATTTGCTTATAGATGTGAGGATCATATAGCATTGGATCAGTGGGATTGTTTGCTTGTAGTTTAGTACATGCAGGATTAGATAGGGGTTTGCACATTTGCAAGCCAACACTTTTGAGAATGGAGGTGGCGTAGGTGGTCTGAGACATGAAATTGGGTTGTTGTAGGTTGGTAATTTGAATGCCCAGAAAATTGTTGGCTGTTCTAAAGTGTTTCATAGCAAAATATTGATTGAGTTGATGGATAAGATGAGAGATCATGGGTAGGTCATTGCATATAAGGAGAATATCATATGCATATATAAGGAGATAGAGTTGGCTATTATTTTTTTTACTAAAGTTAAGTAGTGAGGAGTAGGATTTACCATGATTAAACCCAAAAGATTTGAGATAATCAGAAAATGTAGTAAACCATTGACGCGGTGCTTTCTTGAGACTGTGGATGGCTTTGCGAAAGAGGCAGACATGATTAGGATGAATAGTGTCTTCAAATCCTTTTGGTTGGGTCATATGGATGGCTTCATCTAAATTTTCATGAAGGAAAGAATTGGCTACATCAAGTTGATGTATGGGCCACTATTTGATGAGGGTGATAGTTAGAAGGGCTCGGATGGTAGGGAATTTGGCTACCGGGTTGAATGTTTCAAAGTAGCTTGTTCCATATTCTTGGTGATGTCCTTGAGCTACTAGTTTAGCTTTAAAGTAGGCTATAGAGCCATTGAAATAAATTTGGTGCAAAATGTCCAACGATTGCTGAGCACTACAGTGTTGGGTGGATGTGGTACTAATGCCCATGTACTATGCTGTTGAAGAGCTAAGATTTCTGCAATCATTGCTTCACACAAATGGGAGAATTTTACTACTTCGGTATAGAAGGTTGGGTCTAGTGGGTGGAGGGATTGACATTGTTGTGGAGGTGGAATAGATTGAGGAGATGATGTGGTTTAAGAGAACTAGTTTTTATTCTGGTTATCATAAGATGAGATGAATGCAATAGTTGTAGTGGAGGTTGATTAATGTGGTAAGTAGGAGGGACTTTTGAGCTGGAATCTACTGAGAGGATGGGAGATGGGTTTGGTTGCAGTAGTGGAGATGTGGTGTTTGCTGGAGTGATAGGAGAAGACCACAAGGCACCACAATATATCAACTCACAAAAAAAAATATTAATCGAATGCACGCCCGCTAGATTATATTCCTTCAAAATTTGACATTTGTGTTGAAGCATAAGAGTGGGATACAAAATCGCATGGTCGATGCACTAAGTTGAAGGGATGCTCTTATAACAAGGTTGCAAATTGAATTCTCATGCCTTGAATGCCTAAAGGAGTTATACCCAAATGATGATTACTACCAGGACTATTGGTCCAAGAGTCAGCAAGAACCCGCAGCCGACTATTCCATCTGCCATGGATTTTTATTCAAAAGGAATCTACAGTGCGTCCCTAACTCATCCTGGAGGCAGCGGATTATTAAAGAAACTCATGCGGGAGGTCTGTCTGCTCACCTAGGCCGAGACAACACCATAATTTAACTCCAACAGCAATTTTTTTGGCCGTATTTAAGAAGAGATTTCACTAAGTTTGTCAAAAGATGTTCTATCTATTAAAGCTATAAAGGAGTGTGTGTGTGTGTGTGGGAGGGGGGGTGGTGCAGGATCGTATCAACCCTTGCCTGTGCCTGAATCCATATGGGAAGATTTGAGCCTAGATTTTGTGCTTGGATTGCCTCAGACAAAACATGATAATGATTCTATAATGGTAGTGGCATATAGTTTTTCAAAAATGGCCCATTTTATTGCCTATAAGAAAACATTTGATGCTCTCAATATTGTCAAGCTTTTCTTTAAAGAAATTATGCACTTACACGACATTCCTAGAAGCCTCACGTCGGATAGAGAAGTTAAATTCATTAGTCATTTTTTGAGAGAGTTGTGGAAGAGATTACACACTCAAATTAAGTTAAGTTCCTCATATCACCCCAGACCGATGGCCAGACTGAGGTAGTCAACCGTACACTGGGCAATCTCTTATGTTGCTTAGTTCAAGACAATCTAAAATTCTGGGATGACTTGCCTGGCCTGGCGGAATTCTCTTTCAATTCCATTACAAATCGTTCTACTAGTATGTGCACATTTAGTGTTGTTTATACTAAAGTGCCAAACACAGTTCTTGAAGTTGCAGTTCTCCCAAAATGCAAAAGTAAGGCGACCTCTGTACTAGCTGACCAATATACGAAATTCTTATCTAACATTCAGTTAAAGCTACAAGGGGCTAATGAGCAATATAAACTAGCTGCATAGGCACACAGGCAAGAGAAGCTATTTAATCCGGGTGGCTTGGTTTTCGTCCGATTGTGTAAGGAGCGGCTACCTGCGGGTCAATACTCCAAACTCAGCTAAAGAAAATGAGGGCCATTTCCAATTAGTAAAAAGATTAAAGATAATGCTTATATTGTTGATCTACCAGCTGAGTTTAATACATCCCATACTTTCAACGTTAATGACATCTATGCATATATTCTGCCCGACGTCAATGCTACTCAGATTCATTCAGCTAGTCTAGGGCTTTCTTTTGGGGGGGCGAATGATGCGAAGCATCTCCTCTTATAGTGTTCAGGGGAGCATTTTACCTACTAATCATATTTTTTTCTGTTATATTGTTTTGAGCTCCACTACCTTAAGTGCTATAACTAGTTATATAGTACATTTTTCACTTTACCGTTTGATACTTTTAATATTATTATTGTGGGAATTATATATTATATACTAGGAATTCCTGTATGAAAGATGTATGAAGTTTATTATCAACACATAACTACTACATAGTTGTCCTTCCTCTTGCTTGTTTCCTCTGTTTCTAACCCTCTTATATATATATATATATATATATATCATAGCATAGCATAATTACAAATAAATCCACTTATCATAATAAGACAAAATTTTAACTTAATATTTACGATTCCATCAAACGGGACAATTCCAACTTCTCAAATCAGAACTTTTATTTGGTCCGGTCACAGGACGTAGCTCTACGTTCGGCTGCCAGTAGAATTGTGCCACACGTTCTCACTATTTATCGCGCGCCCCGACAACCCGACTTGTAACGGACCCAGGATGGCTCGATATTTCTCGATTTTGCTAGGTATTGCTCGGTTTTGCTAGGTATCGGTCGATTTTGCTTGGCAATAACTAATATCGAACAATACCGAGCAAATACCGAGTAATACCGAGCAATACCGAGTTGTACCGAGTTTTTCTAGAAAAACTCGGTACAACTCTCTATTGCTCGGTATTGGTCTTCACAGAGCGGTATTTCTCGTTATTGCCAAGCAATACCGAGCAAATACCGAGTAATACCTCGCAATACGTGAACATAGCATTCCCGGGTTCCGGTCCGGATCAACTCGTCGGGCCGTGCGGTAAAAAGTAAGAGCACGTGACGACATATTATTGACGGCGAACGTAGCTCTACGTCTGGTCAGAGGACGTAATAATTGTTCCTCAAATCAACACCAAACAGGAGTTAGGCAGCGGATGTCGTCCTTCCTAACGGCGACCTCCTCCTTCCTGCAGTCATCTCCTTTTCTGTTCAAGTGATGACAAACCCGCCATTCCATTCCGCCATTGTCGCGGCCCCACAGAACACACTAAAGCCACCGACCTACCCCTCTTTCTCCCTCATCCTGTCGCGCACTAACTCTCTCTCTTCCTCTCGTCGCTTCTTTCTTGGCGTCTTCTTCCGGCATAACTCACATGTTACTATCTACCTTCTTCCTCTTCGTCTCCTCCCTCTCGCCTTAACTTATCCCTTAAGAAAACGCTCTCTCTTCATGTTTTCTTCTTATAAATATAGAAAACCGAGCTCAGGAAAGCATAGGAGGATAATTCTTTTGTCTAGTCAATCCATCAACCGCCGATAAGCCAATTAGTCAGGCTAATTTCGCAGTGGAAACCAAAAAGATTGCAGCTTTCCTAATCTGTTCAAAGTTCGCTTCCGCCAACTTAGTGGGGATTTCTCATGTTACCCATCTATACGAAAACTAAGCTAATGCTACATTGATTGTTTCACACATGATTGGGGAAATTTCCTTCTAATAGAAATGCAATATCTCATATTACACCAGGCAAATTTCCCTCCATGTTCATGACATTTATGTTCATGCTAGATGAGTTTATGTTGGCAATATTAATTGAAAATTGTCCTAGCTTTAAAGAATATTGATAAAAGTTTTTTTTTTTTTTTTGTCATATTGATTTTCTTTAATTCCAATCTTACTGATCCGATAAGTTTCTATTAAGGGTGGATTGGAATTTCTAAAACCGGAGGGGAGAGAAGAAAAGCAGAACGCACCTCTGCTAATGTGCCCACGGTGTGAATCAACAAACACCAAGTTCTGCTACTATAAGGGCATCTCCAACCGAAAATCTCATTTTTCACGCCAAAATACAGCGAAACCAAAAAATGCCGTGTTTCATCTACAATCGAACGCCATTTTGCCGCTCAACCGTCACTTTGGCGCCTTTCTTCCGGTTCGGTAGAGGAAAAAAATGGCGGAGATGAACAGTGCGACGCCAATATTGGCGTCGCACTGTTCATCCGCGATCAAATAGCGGCAAAAATGGCGATCGGTTGGAGCAAAGCGAGAACTGCAAACGAGTGTTTGCCGTTCGGTTGGAGATGCCCAACTACAGCCGCTCGCAGCCGCGCCACTTTTGTCGGGCTTGCCGTCGCCATTGGACTGAAGGCGGTACTCTTCGCAACATCCCCGTCGGCGGCGGCTGCAAGAATAAACGCCGAAAGATTACACCCACCGCTACTTCATTCGCCGCCGCCGCCGGCGGGAATCCTATAGCGCCAGTCGTCGGAGAGTTGAAAGATCCCATCTTTCCGGATATTCTCCGCCACGTACTACTCAACCAGCCGCCGCAGCCGCCTCTGGAATCGCCAAGCATGGACACGATGGAAGGGTTATTTGATGCTGCGCTGTCGAAAAGTTCTTTAACATTTATGGAAGATTTTAGTGGCGTGAGCTCCGGCTTGGCCTTGTCAGCAGGGGAAATTCCGTTTATGGCGGCGGCATCTACCTCCCATCAGAATTTGAGCGGGGTCCAAGACGTCAGCGGCGGATGCGGCGATGGTTTTTTGGGAATGATGGACGCCTCGGCGGCTAGTATTTGGGTTAAGAAGGAGACGGTGTTTCCGGCGAGCTATTGGGATTTTTGGGATGGCGGCGCCGAGGATTTGAACATTGGTGCTGTGGCGGAGGAGATCGTGGCGGAGACTCTGCTTCCGGAGTGACTCTCGCAGCCTTTTGAAACTGTTCTGTGCGGCTTTATTTACCGCTAAATGCGTCATATGAATAAAGAGGAAGTTCTCAGTTCTGCGCTCGTCTTCTCTCTTTCGCTGTCCCTCTCTTCTAATTAATCAAATATAATGTCAACCTAATACTAAGATGAATGAAAATTAGGGTATCAAAATAGGTTGATGGGGCCGATTCGAATTCGCCTTGAAATTGATCCGATCTAAATCAAGTCAACTTGAATCCAACCAGTTTAATAAAATTATTAAAAACACCAACTTGAACTTAATACATTAACACGTTTAGTTACATTTTTGGGGGATTTACATACACACCACTCTATAACATCTTATTTACATATCTACCTTCCAAAATTTTTAATATTACATACATACCATCCTATCTTATTTTAATATAAAATATATTACTCATATTTTATTCTTACCTCTCATATATTTCATTTCTATCACCTATATTTAATATGAAAGTAAACTATGAGTAGTATGAATGTAATATTAAAATTTTAAATGTTAGATATATAAATAGAGTAGTATATGATGGTATGTATGTAAATCCCCTTAATTTTTTTTTTGCATAACTTATTAGCTATAAAGTTTAGGATGTTTAATAAAAAAAATAAGAAGATTATAACCAAAAGTATAAAAAAAAGACATGAAATGGGTCTTTTTTTGGGTCAAGAACAAGTTTATGGGTTAACCCCAGGCTGACACATTTCATAAATAGATCATTAAATCCAACCCAAACTCAACTTATTTATCGAACAGGTCTACCCATATTTAGATTTTTTGTGTCAAGTTTAATCTGGATTGACAAATCGAATCATTTATTGACACTCCTGATGAAAAATAGAAATGAGCTCATCCTAAGAACAAGAAAATATCATGACTACAAAAGATGAGTCTACTACTCTACCACTATATGTTAGACAACCAAAAACACTATGACTACCCTCATGGTTGTACAAACCTTATATTGCCATTCTAGCTACACCAATTTTAATTTTCACCTTAATTTATAGGGGCTGTGGTTTTGTGTATGTTAAATTGAATTTGGGATCAATATTTGACACGACACGAAAATTCGATCCGGACGCAACCCGAAAAATCCGAGTTGGTTCGGGTTCGGGTTTGCAGATTCGACCCGTTTGAAAAAACGGGTCAGGTTTGGGTTGACCCAGTGGGTTGTCGGGTCAACCTGAAAACTAGTTTATTTTTAAACAATTTGGATTTCCCGCCCGCTACCCGCTGCCCCCCGCCCGCGCTGCCCGCTGCCCCGCGCGCCACGAGTTGCTGAGTCGGTATATAATATTAGATTATATATATATATATATTAATTATTTAATCCTAATTTAATATAAAATAAATGTATTAAATGTAACAATAGACTCTAAAATATAATTAATGTAAATAAAATAAAAAAAAATCATGCATTTAAATAAATAAATTAAGTTAATAAATAAATAAATTAAATGTATAAATAAAATGAAAGGTTGTGATTCATCTTTGATAAATTAAATGAAAGATTAGGATTACATTGGAAAGAAACTCAAATACATTTAGAATCCTAAGCTTTTAACTTTTGGTGATGCAAAATAAGGGTTGTTGCCTATGATTAAGTGGGTGGATTTTTCTTTTGAATTTTAAATTTTATTGGCATGATTAAATGATGACCACCTTACTATACATATTCCAAATAGAAATTATAGATTCTTGTTGTGCCAAATGTTTGGACAATATGGTAGAAAGAACTATGATGCCATATTTGCTATGGAAGTGATCTTTGGCAAAATGGTTTGAGGAGTTATTAGCATTTGAGTCGTTGGATTGAGCATTTTACAGGTTTAGATAGAAAGTTGGAGCACATATATTGTCTTTTGTCACCGAGATATTATTGGGTTCGGACACCGATCACAGCTTAATGTTCGGTACTTCACAACACCGAGTAATACTGAGCTTGGTACTTTGAAGTACTGAGTTCGGTATTTCATAGTACCGAGTAGTACTGAGCTCCATGCTGAGCAGTATCGAGCTCGATACTGTTCAGTACCGAGTAGGGGATGATGTAGCATATTTTCATTGCGCTCTGAACAATGTTCGATGCTGATCTGAACCCAATAATTTCCCATTGTCACAAGCTAGTGAGGTGAATATATATTAGCTAGGAAAATATATTAGAGTACTTGATATTTTTACCAAACATATATATATATATATATATAAATATGTGGCTAATGCTAGCTTGATGGATGAAGTCATAAAGGGACTAAGTGAAATGTTGACGAGTAGGCTTACTTTAGCATTAGATTAAGGTTTCATTTAGGATGGTTTTCTTGCTGCTTCTTAAAGCGGCTTTCTTGCTGCTTCTGAAAGCAGCTTTCAAGTACAAATATTTATTTTTGTACTAAAAAAATTATCTTCAAGAAGCAATAAAAAAATCGTCCAAACGAAGCCTAAATACTCGTCAACAAGTTCACCATGAAACCCGTGAAAGTCTTTCATGATTTCAGCAAACTGGAAAAACGTTTCACGGTTTCTTAGAAATCGAAAATCTTTTTTTGTTTCTTTAAAAACAAAAAAATATTTTCATGGTTTCCATAAACCATTAATTAGTTTAACAGTTTCTTAAAGTTGTAAATTAGAATTACTGCTTCGGCTATGCCGGGCGTGGTAGCAGACGGTTCCTCGTCATTAAAAAAAAATTACTGCTTTGCTCCTTTTCAAAATAATGTCTCACTCAGCTCCTTTACCTAATTTTAACTATTAACCTGCTTAGTTTCAAAATTTGTCCTAACCCTTTTACACTTTCTATTTTCATTTCTTCTTCAGCCAAGCAAAAGGCTCCTTTGGAAGAAATTATTCTGTGCGGAGAACAGATGCAAAAAGGCATCCAGAGATCAACCAGAGTGCACTACATCAGTAATACCCAACCGTGACATCGAGCAAGGGTTAACGTGACACATTCTGATTGGTTTCCAAACAGTATTTGACATCCGCACATAATAATTTCTCCTTAGTTGGTAAGTGGATTTGAGCTCCTAAGTTACTTTGGCCTTAAGCATGCACATCAAAACTTACGCAATATGCATAACTTACTTTATTTGAAAAACTTACAGATCCATTCATTTTACTAAATTAATAATTACAACTCTTTCTACTAAAATTAAAACTTTTCAAGCACTCCTCTCTTGCCTTCATTAAAGATCTATAGCTACATTTCTCAGTCAACAACCAAATATAGCATTGGAATCAGCAAGCAATCAATTCAATACCTCAATCATACAATAAAACTGAAAATACTAAATCCCTTCAAGAACAGAAACTGAGAACAGATCAAGCGAGGAAGATGGATCCTTTATGTCTATTATGGGTAGGAGCTCATGCCAATGGAGGGCTCCTTGGCGATGGTGACATCGCGAGCCTTGCAGAAGGAGATGTAGTATATCTCCGATAGAAGTGATGTGAAGAAGACGAAGGCCGCGCCGGCGCCGAAAACGCCCTTTCGCAGCGTTTGGCAAGACGGCGGATTGTCCACGAACAGCGTTCTGTACTTGGTGTGGTATGCGTTCTCCACCGATCCCGCCAGCAAGCAAGACTCCGCTATGACGAACGTCACCCTTTATTTTACACACAAATCAGTCAAATACTCGCAGCTGCAAACAGATCTTGATTTCAAAATGAACTGAACTGAATTCATCTGTTAGGGCGACTAAAGAGTTTTGTAAAGTTTGTTGCAAATTTAGGGCGGAGAAAGTAATGAGCTATTTTAGTCTAAAAATCATCTTTTCATCACAGTAATTTTGGCCAAACTAAGGCTTCGATTACGTTGACTTTCTTACTACTTCATAAAGAAACTTTTCAATACAAAAGTTTTAATTTTCGTATTAGAAAGCTGATTTAAGAAGCAGCAAAAAAGCCGTCTCAAACGAACCCTAAAGGTCTATTTGGGGTGTTCTTTAGTATTTTATAAAGTTGATTGTGAAGTTGATGTTGATGAAGGAATTTTGCTTCTTTGATTGCAAAAAATGATTTTTCATCGTAGAATTTTTTTAAAACAGTGAGAAATTAGCGAGAAAATAATAATAATCAAACAAAATTATAATTGCTATCTGAAAAACAAAGCACCTAGAAAGCAAATGATGCGGTGCATTTTAAGCTTGAAGTAGTCCTTAGGAACACCTTATCTAGTCTCTAGAATACTCTTTTAGTTTTATAAATATGAGTGCATTGTATTAGGAAAGGGGATTGAATGATAAAAACTCTTTTGAAGTTTTGAGAAAACTCTCTTCTTCTTCCCTGGATTGGGAACTCCTTGAAATCCTTCTTGCAGGTATCGACTTCCGACGATCCACTACATCAGCAAACTTACACAGATCCTAAATTGTGATTGTTGTTTGAAAGCAAAACAACAGAAAAAACACCTCAAAGAAACTCTTAATTTATTTGAAAGTAAGTGTAATGTAAAATTTTTCACTCAAATAACTTTTTTACAAAACTAAGAGTCTGTTTGAGGCAGCTTGTAAAGCTATTGTAGAGAAAATAATTTTTGTTTTTCAAAAATTTAGAAGTTGCTGGAGAAAGCAGTTTCCTTGCAAATAATTTTTTTTGAAATCAAGGAAAATACTGCTCAAACATAAATTATGATTGCGATCTCAAAAGCAAAATAGTAAGAAAATTGTCCCAAACGAAGCCTAAATACTCCTGCTGTGCCATTTTACATTACTTGGAAAATGGTAAGAAAAATCACCAAGAGGAGAGGAACAGGATAAGCGCGCAGAATCGAGGGCCGCCGGGGTGCAGTGCACGGCCACAACATAAGCACTTGGTGGCGACGGCAACGACAGCCTGACTAACCATTAGGAAGAGCAGCGCACCGACGCCATAGCCGGTGGCGATGTCCGAATCATAAACGCAATAGGTGTAATTGTTCTCTGCATCTGGCACCACTCTTGCCTGCATTTGCACGCACATATATATATACAAATCTCAGGAAAAATATATTGCAGTGGAACAGATTGAGCACCCCATTATGTGATTACCGTGCTCCGCCTTTGCTCGGCGGCCATGGCGAGAGCGAAGGCGATGAGATTGAAGACGAAGATGAGAACCAGAAGAAGAAGAGACGCCATGAAGATTGTTGGGAGATGAAGGGGGGAAGAGAGTGCGATATAAGGGAGGCTGTGTGGTCACTGTGTGGTGTTAAAAGGAGGAAGTGATGTGGACAGAGCAGCTGAAAGAATTTAAGTATACTAAGTTTTCTTGCTGCTGCTGCTTTATCTTGAAGGAATTCTATAGTTGGTGGTGATGGTTTATTTAATAAATTGATAAATTTCTGTTTTTGGTTAGGTAATTTTTGTTGGAAGGGAGAAGAAAAAAAATTTTATTAGTGTTTTGATCAAAGTTTAATTATGATGGTATTAAGGTTTCATTTTAGATATTTTTTTATTACCTTTTTAAGTTGTTGCAGAGAAATTAACTTTTTAAAATTGTTGTAGAATGTAGGTTTTTAGTAGGGGTGTCAATTCAGGTCAGCGGGTCGGGGTCGGGTCGAACTCGGAACTGACCCGACACTGTTCGGGTCAACCCAAACCCGACCCGTTTTTAAAAACGGGTCAGGTTTCCAGACCCGAAGCCGATCCGATTCGGGTCTGGGTCAACCCGACCCGACACGAATGACCCGAAGTTGACATAAAATTGCTAATTTTCGGGTCAAAATCGGGTCAATATTCGATTTTCGGATCAAAATCGAGTAAAAAACGGGTCAATCTCGGATTTTCGGGTCAAATATGAGTTTTTGTGTCAATTTCGGGTCAATTTCGTGTTGCTGGGTCAACCCGAACCTGACCTGATTTTTAAAATGGGTTGATTTGTTCAACCCGAACCTGACCCATTTCGGGTTCAGGTTGACCTGAACCCAGATTTTTCCAGGTTAGGTTCGGGTCGTGTCAAAAATTGACACTCCTAGTTTTTAGTACAATTTAAAAAAAAAAAAAAACAACATCAAGCTAAATGAATCCTTTTTTAACATTGTATTCCATTAAAATAAAATTCTTATTTAAATCTAATAAAGAAAGATAATTTCTCATATTTTCTAACCAAGTATTTTTTGGTCTATCTCTGTCTTTCTTAACATAGACCAAATCTAATACATCTACTCGCCTAACATGGTCATCAAAAGGCCACTGTACGGCAAATTATTGGGTCAGGTGACCGAACGCAGAGATAGGTCCGGATATTAATAAAATATTATTTTAAAATTAGCGCAAGTAAAGCGCAACTAAAGCGCATGTCAAAAAGCGCAACCAAAGCGCAACTAAAGCGCAACTAAAGCGCAAGTCAAAAAGCGCAACTAAAGCGCAACTAAAGCGCAAGGTGACGCGGCAAATTTTTATTGGATGTCCGAACTTATTTTTCGCCTCCGGTCACCTGACCCAATAATTTGCCCTGTTTTACATGATCAAACCATCTAAGACGTATCTCTCTAATCTTATCTGCCACAGGAGCTATTCTAACCTTTTGACGAATATGTTGGTTTCATGTCCTGTCTCTAAGAGTAATTTTTTTTTTAACGCAACAAAAAAAAATTATGGCCAATCATAAATTATAGTTATTATATGAAAAATAAAGTAATTAAAAAGTTGCTAAGTGATTTAATTAAACATAAATGTTAATTAAATTTTTATAGCATTAATCATAGAGCAAAAGTAAAGTATTTAATATTTATTTGAATTTAAATTTAATTAAGATGTTTAATCTAAATAAATAAATAAATAAAAATAAAAACGCTCACCTCAACTAATAATTCACTTTGGATGTTGACTCAGAGAGGTTTATCGAATAAGAAAGGCACTACTAAATACGTTTATACCTTGCATCTGGACATCTGCAGCGGTTTATTTTATTTTAATTAATTAATTATTTTTGTGGAAAATAGAAGTAAATTAGGCGAAGCGAGGACCCATCGTGGTGGTTGCACCCGTTGGGTGGCGGATCAGAGAAGGAAGGTGAGATGCAGAAAGCTCAACTTCACTATAGTAGGCTGCCTTGCTTCTCTTATTCTGCGGAGGGGAACGCTTCGTTGGGTTTTTCTTTTTTTTTTAAAAAAAATATAATTATAATTATTATTTTACCTATTATATTATTATTATTTTTTAAAAAAATTTATATTAAGAAATTGTTTTCAATAACAATTTTAAAAAATTACTATCTCTAGAACAATTTTATAAAAGAGTAAGAAAGTTATCTCAAACAAAGCCCAAATTTAGGGGTGTCAATTTCAGGTCACGGGTCGAGTTTGGGTCCAACCCACATCGATAGCGGCAACATAAGTCCTCCGTTCGCACACCTATTCAGCCAAATCTTGTAAGCAGGCGACGCGCGATAAGGCAGTGGTAGTGACAGTCGGTGACGCGTGACAAGGAAGCGGCAATGGTAGCCAGAGACGCGCGGTAAGGCAGCGATAGTGGGCGACGGTGCGACTAGAGCGCGAAAGTGAAGATGCAGGCAGCCGCAGTCATTTCAAGTCAGATCTGGATTTCTAAGTCAATTCGAATCCGACCCAATTTTTGAAATGGGTCGATTTGTTGAATATGATCCATTTTAAAAACATGTTAATCCTAACACGAAATTTTCGGATCGAATTTTTTGATCGTATCAAATATTAACACCCATACCCAAATTCAATGAAGGGACTTATAACTCTTTAATGTTTTATGATTCTCTCTTTTTTTGAGTCAATAAAATCACTAAACAAGAAGATAGATAGCCCACACTTAATCCTTATCTAGAAAATCAAAATTGAGGGGGGTAAAATCATCAAAAGCCTTCGACCATAACATCATCAATATAATACTCAAACTTATTTGTATATATGATCACTGATGGTCAAAAGATTACTAATATTCTTATGACCAAAGGGCATCACTTTATAGTAACATATATCAATACATGTTTACAATAGTATATATTATTCATTTTCTAAGACCATCTTGATTTGATTCTAACTCAATGAGTCATTTATATTAAAATATTTTGTGCAAGCACTGGACCGTTCGGAGGCAAATTAGAATGCGCCACGTCACCCGGTACACAATACCGGCACACAACAAAAAAGTGACGCGACACATTCTGATTCGTCTTCGAACAGCGTACAGTATCCGCACATTGCTTCTTTTTTGCAAATTGGGAGAGTTTTTTGAGCAAAGGATGAAGCAGAAACCACTTTCAAACATTTTCCATTGTTAATATCATGACTGTTTTCACAAAGGCAAAACACAATGCATACATGAAGCAAATCTTTGAGCAGACTGTCCACATACTGATTACATCAAGCTTTGTGAGCCTAAACTTTCTGGCCATGAATTTAGGTGAAAAATGCTTCACTCTTCTTTCCAGATGCGGCCGGTTATTCGAAGCTTGAGCTCCTGGTGGTTTCCGCCGGAGAAGGACAAGGCCATATTTCGATGGATGATCAGACCATCATGGTTGTTTCTGACCTTCTTGTGACCATCCCTGATGCTCCTCGGCACCCCTTGCCACAACAATTTGCGTCCATTTCCACCCACTTCTAAGCTGTAGCAGAACTTTTTTGCCTCATCATCTTCACCCATGAATCTCAAGAACGCCATGTAAACCGGAGCCATTTCTAATACGAATGCCTCAAAGTGAAGACAGAAGTGCTGGCCGAAGCAGTTGAAGACCTGCCATAAATGCAAAGGAAGGCGTGTAATGTTAGACTGGAGTGCATGAAAGAAAAGCGTAAATGAAGATGGGCTAAAAGGTTCCAATAGGATTCATATACGAAGTGGTCATTGTGCAAAGAGAATTGTTCTTTTACATTAGTGGAACTATTGCGGCAGCCACCTCCATCTCATTTCAACTATCTGGTCGTCAGTTTTTTTCTTCCTTATAATTTCAAAAGAAATATCGAATGAATGAAGCGCCTGTTAGTATAAGATTTAGAAAGGAGTTGATTTACACAATCTTACCCTAACATTACACTATAAGTAGAATTCAAGTTAAATGGTTGAAGTGGAGGAATGCCTCGGGTTTGTTGTGTGATAGAAAAGCCCCCCTCAACTTAGGGAAAATTTTATAAGATGATGGTGAGACCTGCAATGCCCTATAATGCAGAATGTTGGCCATTAAAAGAGAAGCATAATACTAAGTTAAGTGTTGCAGAGATGAGGATGCTCGAGTGGATGAGTTGCTTTACCCTTAGAGACAGGATACAAAATGAGCATATACATGAAAAGGTTGGAGTAGCTCCAGTGGAAGATAAGATTAGAGAGAGTCGCCTTAGATGGTTTGGTCACATAAAACGACGGCCTTCCGATGACCCGGTTAGGAAAGTAGAGGTATCAAATTTAACTTATATTAAGAAAGGTAGAGGTAAACCTAAAAAATTTGGTTAGAAAATATTAAAAATGATCGTTCTTTATTAGATTTGAACAAGAATTTGACTTTTAAAAGAACAAAATGGAGAAAAAAATTCATGTAGCCGACCTCACGTAGTAGGACAAAAGCTTGATGTTGTTGTTGTTGTAGTACAATAAACAAAATGGGTTTTGATTCTGCACGTGTTTGTATAGAGTAAGGCTTCATTTGCTATGGCTTTCTTAATGCTTCTTAAAACATCTTTGTAGCACAAAAATTTAAATTTTTGTACTAGAAAGCTGCTTTAAGAAGCAGTAAGAAATCCGTCCCAAACAAAGCCTAAAATAAATATAAAATATTTTTTTAGGGAATGTGGAATACCTAAAAAAATCTCATATCATGTGCAATTTAATTTCTTCCAAATCGATTGAATTCAAAATGCAAACTCCCGCTTGACCCGTTCATCAAGATCTAACATTGTGAATGATAGAACTGTTACGTCCTAGATCGCTTTCATCATGTTCTAAGTTTTGCCTCCATGTACCATCCATTGACACGACATTAACCTTATTGGAAGTAAAACTCCTGCACTTAAGATGAAATTAACTTAAACTATCTGCCTTTATTAATGTTACTTTATTCAAAGCAATGTTAGCATAATGTGACATTGAAATCATAGTGAAATACTACAAAATCAAAAAGTAATAATGCAAGTTAAAAAAAAATATATAGGACAAATAATCTTACTGTGAGCATCCAAGTCGCATTTTCGACCTCATGTGGGTTGGCTTTGACATAACGATGGTTAAAAGTGCAGCCATCATGCATATCCACTTTATGATCATTTCTCAGGTGGGTTATGATCATTTGGGTGTCCCCTGTAATGGGGCACTCGGACCCTGCATATGGACAGTTATAAGGCCTGAATTTGCATGACTGTTCATGTTTTAATTTTTCATAATACAGAAATATTCCTAAGCATCCCATTGCCTGGTGTTTGCAAGGAAGCTCAAGTGACCCAGCAACCTTTTCAAGGGCCAGACATCTGATATTACCAAGATCATGGCGACAAGTGGGGCATTGATTATGTACTCTAAGCTTGCAATTTGAACAAAGAGTGTGGCCATTTGGACACTGCAGGAAGAAAATATGATTTGGCAATTATATCTCTAATCATCTTTGCCATGTAAAAGGAAGCACTTAAAAAGCTTGACAAAAACTACGCAAAATCAACAGCTAAATAGAAGGATAGGAAGCATTTTGAAGAGGAAAAAAAGAACTCATTTTTCATTAATACAAGGAGAAGAGGAAAAGAGCAATTTGAACCAATAAAAAATTTCTCTCCAGGACTGCAAACCATGAGAGATTTTTGTTGCTTGGTGATCCACCAAAGATGGGAGTGATACCCCTCGCTTCACACTTTATGTGGTGGAGGTAATAGCACATAAGCTAAGTCTCGTTGGTTAAACATTGAGAATTTTCATAAAACAAAATATCTTGGGGTAACAAAATAGTAACATAATGACAATAAAAGATGAAAGATAGTTATTGTTTTTGTTCTTCAGTCGTTCACATTGGTGAAAAGATGTCCATCAGAATTTCTCATATAACTATTATGTCAATAAATAGCTTAAGAACCTAACGCAACCATCACTTCCTCTCATCAGATTTAATTATGCTTTCAAAAATTCACAACTCTATCATATGTTTTCACATTTCATACTATGTATTTGGTTTAAATCCTCTACCAAGATGGTTAGATCGAGGAATTTTCCTGACTAATGCATTTTTTAAATGGGTAAAAATAATCTTCACCTTTCATTAATTTAGGAAAAAGAAGAAGAAGAAGAAGAATAATCATCCAATCAAAACAACCATTTCTCAGTCAATAAAAAAGAAATATGAAAGACATAAACGCTAGTTTTTGCTATTATTATCCGGTGGATCATATTGCAATTAAGATTGCCAATAGAATTTTCTCATATGTTCTTGCCTCAATAAATAACAGCAGAAAGTAATGTTAAAAAAACTTGTTGTCATCAGAATTAGTTTGCATTTTCAACAATTCACAACTCTATCATCTAAACTTTGATCCATATGGATTTTGATTTATCATATAAGAAACACCGATATACATTAAGATCCAACAAAAGCTTAGCCATGAAACAAAAGTGCAAACACTAGAGAATATGGAAAATGGAATACAACAACAACAACAAGTCTTTATTCGACTACGTCGGATTAGCTACGTGAAACCTTTTTCTCTATTGTGTCTGGTTAAGAATCAAATTTCTATTTAAATCTAATAAAAAATACTTTATAATTTTTCTAACCATGTCTTTTTAGGTCTAATTCTACCTTTCTTAACATTGGTCAAATCTAATACATCTTCCCAACCGGGTTGTCGGAAGGCCAACATTTTATGTGACCTCACCATCTAAGGCGACTCTCTCTAATCTTATCTGCCACTGAAGCTACTCCAACTTTTTCACCTATATACTCATTTCACATTCTGTCTCTAAGAATGAAGCTACTCATCCACCTGAGCATCTTCATCTCTGCAACACTTAACTTAATTTTATGTTTTTCTTTTAATGGCCAACATTCTGCGCCATAAAGCATTGTAAGCCTCACCACCATCTTATAAAATTTTCCCTTCTATTTGAAGAGTAATTTTCTATCACATAACAGGCTTGATGCATTCCTCCACTTCAACCATCTAACTTAAATTCTACTAATAATATCCCAATCTATTTCACCATCACTTTATCAATAAATTCGAGATATCTAAAACGCGTACTCTTATTAATGACTTGATTGCCCAAAGTCACAATTCTCCCACCAGATCTATTATTACTAAAATTACACTCCATGTATTAGGGTAGATCTACTGAAACGAAAATCTTTAGACTCTAAGGTTGACTTCAATAATTAATGTTTACTTTCAACTCCCTCTAATATGGAAAATGGAATTATGAATTCAAATTGATTCACTAATAACAACAACATAGCATTCATACCTATCATATATTTCATGAAACCAATAAAAATGCATGTCATAAGTGCACGTTCCTCATTTTCCTTCTACTAATTAAGGGGATTCTACTTTTAAATTAGGATGTAAGGCGATTATTTAAAAAAACTTTTTTTTTTTAATAATATTTTGAAACAAAAAAATGAATGTCATTCTATCTTGAAATATGGTTATTTATAAATAAAATTAAATGTTTTTTATTCAAAATATATGATTAAAAACACTTTAGTCATGCCCTTTGAGATCACTTAATCTCAAAAAAATTATTATATGAAATTTTTCAATAAAAATAACAACAAGAAGCCTTTATCCATTGTCCTATTAAGAGTCAAAGTCTCATTTAAATCTAATAAAAAATGTCATTTCTAAATATTTTATAACCAAGTCTTTTTAAGTCTACCTCTACCTCTCTTAACATAGGCCATACATGTATCCTCCTAACTGGGTCATTAGAAAGCCAACGTTTTATGTGGCCAAACCATCTAAGGCTACTCTTTGGAGCTACTCCAACCTTTACACATATATCTTGTTTCACATTCTATCTCTAAGAGAAAGTCGCCATTCATACAAACAAACAACAACAACAACATCAAGCCTTTATCCCACTACGTGGGGTCGGCTACATGAATCCTTTTTCTCCATTGTGTCCTATTAAAAATCAAATTCTCGTTTAAATCTAATAAAGAAAGGTCATTCCTAATATTTTCTAACCAAGTCTTTTTAGGTCTACCCATACCTTTCTTAACATAAGTCAAATCTAATACCTCTACTCTCCTAACCGGGTCATCGGAAGGCCGCCGTTTTATGTGACCAAACCATCTAAGGTGACTCTCTCTAATCTTATCTTCTACTGGAGCTACTCCAACCTTTTCACGTATATGCTCATTTCGTATCCTATCTCTAAGGGTAAAGCCACTCATCCACCTGAGCATCCTCATCTCTGCCACACTTAACTTAGTATTATGCTTCTCTTTTAATGGCCAACATTCGGCACCATAAAGCATTGCAGGCCTCACTACCATCTTATAGAATTTTCCCTTAAGTTTGAGGGGTACATTTCTATCACATAACAAGCCCGATGCATTCCTCCACTTCAACCATCCAACTTGAATTCTGCTGATAATATCCCCATCTATTTCACCATCACTCTGAACAATAGATCCAAGATATCTAAAACGTGTACTCTTATTAATGACTTGATCGCCCAAAGTCACAATCCCCTCACTAGGTCTATTAATACTAAAAGTCGCCATTCATACGCATATGAAAATTTTCAACATAGGAAAAAAATCTTTTACATATTTAAATGAATACTACCTTTTAAAAAGGCTATTGATACTCCACTCAAAGTTAATCAATGGCGTTCATTAATGTTTTATCTTTACTGCTATTCAAATGGCACTTGATATTCTAATAGAATAAAATCTTCCTACGAAAATCATTGCCATTCATTCATTTGTTTTTTATGGACAACTATGAGAAAAGTGCTTGATATTCCACTAAAATAAAGCCAACAAAAAAGATCAAGGTAACCCAAAGGGGGGGGGGGGAAGAGAAATACTATAATTTCAATTCTTTCAAGCATTAATGATCATCCATTACAGGCCACAAACTCCAATTTATAGAAATAGTATTGTAAGGACTATCACATAAATTAAAATGAAATCTAATCAAAATCCAAGGCTTGTCACCTTAAGTTATTGAATTTTCAAAAGTAGATATTCTTAAAATAGTTCTAATAAACTTGAAATCAATTTCTGAACTAGAATTAAATATTTAATAGATTTAACTACAGGAAATTTAAAAGATAGAATTTATTGATTTTGCAAAATGTGACCTTATATTTGATCTAGATAGTTGATTTGATTTTAAGTTAACGTGACATGCTATAGGTTATTTTTATCCCTAAATAATCATATGGAATTTAAATATGATAGATTAATTCTCATCATCAAGTGGAATCTCACCTAATGTTGGAGGTCAACCCGATTTCCAATAATCCCATTGAAAAATAAAATCTAATTCTAACAAATAATTCAAATTTAAACCTAAGATAATCCAAATGGATAATTTCAACCTAATTTGCATAAAATGGCAAAAAAAAGACTTCGATCTAGCCTTAACTCTTGATGTTGGCTCAAGCAAAGCATTACCACTCTTTCATTTTTTTCCCAATACACTACTATTAATAAAAAAGCCTACCTGTCCAATAAAGTAAAATCCTAACACTTAATTTTAATTTACATTTTAAAATGGCATGCATGATCTAAACTACTCTACCTTATTTTGTTTTTTTTTTCACCTGGATGTGATATTGCAAATAGGTTCTCTTAAATTTTTTCTTTTCATTCTAAGTTTTCTCCTAAATTAATAATAATAATAATAATAAATATGTATAGAGAGAGAATGATCAAAATGGTCCCTTGACTCTTTAGTCTTTATATATATAGATGAACCATGGGACTATTTTGATTTGTGGGACAACTTTGGTTCTTTTTTAAAGACTCGAGGGATCAAAATAGTTCTTTAATTTAGTTGAGGATCATTTTGGTTATTCATAAAAAATCAAAGAACCATTTTACCCCCTCTGAGAGAGAGAGAGAGAGAGAGAGAGAGAGAGAGAGAGAGAGAGAGAGAGAGAGATAGAGATAGATGTAAGGACGGATGGAAATGTGAATATATATATATATATAGAGAGAGAGAGAGAGAGTAAAATGGTTTTACCTAAGTTGTTTTTAACGATGGAATATCAAACACCCTTAATAGTAATCTATATTGAAAACAGATGAATGGCCATATTTTTTTTCTAAATAGGTTTTATTTTAGTAGTGTTGCGGGCTAGAATATACGCGGCGATAGAGTTAGAAAATTTCCGTCTCAGCATTATACGAATATCTAGCACACAAATAGGAGAAAAATAGAAACATCAGGATTTTTAAGTGGAAACCCTGGAAAGGGAAAAAACAACGGGGCCACGCCCAGTTGAAATAATTCCACTAGTGTTTGCTTGAGGTACAAGAGGCTGAATCGTCTTTAAATTTTAGGACGATCAGATTACAATGTTTCACTTCCGGGTTAAAATCCAATTACAAACAAGTTGTGTATTTGAGCGAATTCAGAATCACTTAGAATTCCAGTGTCATTTGGAAGTTGGGCAAAGTTCCAGTGTCACTGGAAAGTCGGGCGAAATTCCGACGTCACTTGGGAAGAATTCTCGCGTCACTTGGGCGTCGGGCAGAATTCCAACGTCACTTGGGCGTCGGGCAGAATTCCGACGTCACTTGGGCGTCGGGCAAAATTTTGGGGTCACTTGGGCGTCGGGCAGAATTCTGGGGTCACTTGGGCGTCGGGCAGAATTCTGGCGTCACTTGGGCAGCATTCAACGTCACTTGGGTGTCGAGCAAAATTCCGGCGTCACTTGGGCGTCGGGCAGATTTTTGACGTCACTTGGGCGTCGGGCAGAATTTTGGCGATGGTCGATGAGTAGTTTCTTCCCTCCTATTCTTCTCTTCTTCTTCTCTTCTTCTCTTCTTCTTCACTTCTTCTCTTCTTGCTTGGGTCCCCTCTCAAGAGAAATGAGAGGATATTTATAGTTTTTGAGAATGACATGGCTAGTAAATAGGAAGATGATCAAGGGCAAAGGTGGAGTGATTCGGATGGACGACTGATATTGAATCCCTTGATTGTGGACCGTTTGTTAGACATTTGAAGGTCTTAATGATGTCAGAATTTGGCGATCTTGGGCTCGTTGGATTCGTCTCGGTTGACTATAAGTACGTCATGTTTCGAGACCGTTTGATAACTCAAATTGTGGTTCGAACTTTCCAACAGCGCTTCGGGTCCTTGATTTGGACTCATTTGAGCTCGGATTGAGTTGACTTTGGTGTCGTTGGGTTCGTGTTTTCGAGAAGCTCAGTTTGACTATAAGTTTGCTGAAATGGGAGTTTAGGTGATCCCGGACTTAATTTTTGAAGTTTCATGCTTGATTTTGCCTTGAGATTCGTGCCCGATCAAGATAATTTTTTGATGATATATCAAGTAGAATGTCAAATGCTATTTTAAAAGTAGTATAGGTCAATGATGAATGAATGCCTTATCTTAGGCAGATTATCCGTTGCCATATTTAGATGAGTTAGCTTCTAATTACCTTGCAAACAAAGAAATCAGCCAAAAAAAAGTCACATTATCCTTCATAATCAAAGCATAAATCATGGGAAGTACCCATCTAAGTGTAAAAAATTGCATGATTAACAAAGCCACGAGTAATATCAGTTTCTACTAAGGGACCCTGGGATCTCTAGTTTATAGAGATTAGAGAACAAAACAATTTAACTTCTACTTCCATTAATACATCGTTGACAGTACATCACCCAATCTGCAGCTTTTTCCCTGGTATCTAACAGGTTAAACTGACGATATCAAATAGTTCGAAAACAATAAAAATAAATTGGCATTTCATGATATGGCAGAATAACATTAGCTTGCTTTGATAAAGTTCTCATCAAACAAAGTCACTGAAGCAGTAAATAATTTAAATATGTATATATGTTAACAAAACAAAGGCCTTCCAGACAAAATCCAAATTGAAATCATATAGAAAGACTGTAGTTAAAGAGTTTCCAGAGAGAGGATATGGAGAAAACCTGGTATATGGGAGGATACATCGAGTTTGTGCATATTGGACATTCAAGTAATTCGTGAACACTACTGGAAGAGGATAAGCCTCTCTTTACACCAGGAGCTGAAAATGGCTTGTCAAGATGAACATTCCCAAACTCATTTAAAGTGCTAGGTTCTTCCTCATCAGAGTCTTCTGCTTTAGGATCCTCCATACAAATCCGGCTCACAGGAAACATCAAAACAAGGTACAGCTTTACGCCAAGTTGTCTTGCCCTAGATCAGCAATTCCTGCAAAATTGTTTCAAACAACTCTTCCTAAGAACTTCTCGCCTGATCCATGCAACAAAGCAAAAATATCACTCTTCCCTACATCAAAGGATTTCTTTGCCTAATAATCGCCCGATCTATACAAGTATAAAGAACACAAAATCTTCTTTTAGCTTAACTAGTTCATGAAGCGGAAAGTCAACGAATTGCAAAATTATTAAAGCGTCTAATTATGGGCAATCAATTTGATAAATATGATGACATTAATAAAGGCTTTCCGTCATTAATAACCAAAGCATTCATGAAGAATCACATCGAAGAAAAGCAAGGTTGCATCTTTGAGACCCACAAGCGCTTCTCGATCGCCCAAACGACCGCAGACACAAAGATCCATATAAATCAGAAGGAAAACCACGGCATCTTACCTTAAGATCGACAAGAAGTCGAAACCGTGGCGGAAAATCAAAGGCGTCCCGATGGATAACACGAATTTCCGACCTTGAAAGTGACCGGGAAGAAGATCCAAATGAACAGTAAGGAAGCGCAGAAGAAGTGCGCGTTGATATAAAGAGGAGTAGGGCTTCTTCAACTGGGAGACCATTATCCTGTCCTCGTCCCCGCCGGTTTCCGCTGTCCATTTGCACAACCCGGAAAAAGCCGATCCACAGTCATGTCCCCACCGCTTCAGCCCAACATAATTTTTAATACGCATTGCGTCCCAAAGGACCCAAGTGATCAGTATAATAGGGGGATAATTTTAAATTGAAGCTACAATGGAGAGGCTTGGGTAATAAAATTGAGAAAGTTGTATTTTGTACCAAATTATTTACAATAATTTGGGGCCAATAAGAGCATGTCATCGAGGTTGGAATTTAAGATGGAATAAGTATTTTTGAACCTCCTACTAAAAAAAGGAGTTTGACATTTTGTTGTATAAAAATGTTAGCTCCTTAGAGAAAATTAACTTATTGGATACTTAGGGAGAAAGGAAAGCCAAACTTATCAAGCTCACTTAGGCTAAGATCAAGTTGCTTTTATTGAGGATATAGGATGTCAAAGTGACTTATGACTTGGAGATCTCAATTCTAGCAAAATCATATGAATATACTTCTTGATTATGCTTGTTGGAACGTGAAATGATAAAAAAAGAAAAAAAAAAAAAAAACACTTGTTAGCATGTTCTCTTTATTGGAGACCTCTTATAATGATTCATCCATTGTATCAGAAGTAGTTAATTCCAAATTGAATTATCACAAACAGATTTTTCATGTTACTAAAGATAAGGTGGAGTGGCTAGAAATTGCTACTAAGCTTTCAAGATTAGTTGAATGGATGCACATCTAGTCTTTTAGTATCAAATAATTGTTCATATGGAATGGAGTCTATGGAGAGATTGAATAGCTTTAATAATATTTAAGAGCTTATTAGGTTACTAGCGACAAAGATTGTAGCACGAAAATCATAATGGAGTTGACTAAACCTACTTGGTTCTCAACTAGTATTGACTACGCATTTCATGAGTTGATCTCCAAAGGTAACATTCCTCACAAGGCTTCATTTCAACAATTAATGTTGTCATTTGCTTGAAAAAAACACAATTACATTATTTAACAAGTTCAAATATAATGTTAAACCACTTCAAAAGGAAAAATGCTTAGTTGTTCATTATTTGTTGAGTTGTTGCTCACTCTTGCAGTGGATGCTATTACTATTATTATTTGATATATATGTGATATTTGCATGAAAAAAGTTTGAGTTAGTTTTTTATGTAATTTTTTTCTTAACTTTTTTTATATGATTTTAATTATTATATAAGTTAAAGTCAATTAGGATATAATATATGATATCTTCTTGAAATAATCTTTTTTTTTTCTTTTATTTTATCATTTACTTCTTCATTACTCATTCTCAATTATGTTACACTAGATATTTGATAATTAGTAGGTGACAATTGGTAGATGGCATGACTTGTAAATGATTCCCTATATTTTAACATATCTTTATTATTTTTGGGCAATATTAGGGGGAGATAAAATCCTTGGAGAGAAAAGTTTTTAAGGCTGATGCATACTATCATCCTGTATCTCTTTCTTTCTTATGGGATTCATATCGAGAGATCCTTAATTAATGTGTGAGATCTATAACTCAATAATTACTATGATGTGGCCATCACTTTAATGCTACATCGCTCTTTTGTTTATCATGATATTTAGATTCTAAAGAGGTTGCAAGATGATTCCTATTATTAACTTGCATCTCAATGATGCTTGAGGGAGGGTTTCCTCAACCATGCCTAGGAAAGAACTTGGTCACCTATAAACTTAGATCTTATAGTCCTAACTCAGCCATGCTTATAGTTTTCTCTTGACACTCCATCATGGTTGATTGCTCGTGATCTTTAACGAAATGTCAATCAATAGAGTATATATCATCTTTCCTACACCATAATTTTACCCAAAAGCCTAGTGCATCACATGGTCAATCTATTTGTGCCATTAGATTATATCTAATAGTCCTAAATCTAACTTAATTCTTTACTCGAACATGGTGTTACATCAATTACTGATGATGCAATGATAGTTTGTTTTATTATTTAATCAACTTAACCATAGGGCTGCAAGCGAACCAAACATTCGACGAGCTACTCGTTGTTCAGTTCGATTAAAGCTCATTTGTGATTGTTTAACTAACTAAACAAACAAACTTGAACAACATTTTTAATACTCGAACCTTAAATAAATAAGCTTGAACACTAATGTGTTTGGTTCATTTAGGTTCAAGAACAACATCATTTGAAGCTTGTGAACAAGCTCAACATTAAGCTCGATAAAGCTCGATTCGTGTTCGATTTCGAACTCGTAAATAAGCTCGATAAATATATTCATATAGATTAATCATATTTTTATTTTAAATAGATAACTGCTTTTATTATAAATTTAATTTCATTTTATTTTATAACTTCAATAAAATGAATTTGTTTATGAACAAAAGACATTTCACATTTGTCAATATTTGCTAGATTGTTTGTGTAATATGTTCATGAACAAATATAAGAAAAATCATAGATCGTTTGTTCGTGAACGAGCTCACTTGGTATCTCGAAAATACTAATTATGTATATATTCATGATCTTGCTCATTTTATAGCTCAAGAACACTCATTAGATTTGTTCATGAACGTGCTTGTTTGATAGTGTAAAAAAATTCACTAAATATGTTGACGAACATAGCTCGTTAAGGCCTATTTGTTTAAAACTCAATAAGCACTAAACGAATCGAACATGAACACAAACAATAAAGCTTGAATCAAACACGAACCGAACTCGAACAAGCTCATAATAAATGAACTCAAACATGAACACTCACATACTCGACTTGTTCCAGTTCGTTTGCAGCCCTACTTACCCAAAGGATTACAAGAATTCTTCGTAAATTGTTGGGATTATTGCTGATTTTCTTAGACATGACCAAATAGTTTTGGCTTGAAACTATAAGTCAAAGTCACATGATTATATTATTCAACAATAATGTGTGAGTTGGTTGGTTCAAGCAACTCGACCAAAATTTTTTGGCTTCTAAAAATTGAGTGTATACTGAAATGGGCCTTTCTAAAGGATATTTGTAAGAGCTATTTTGGATTTAACAAGATCTAAATTTTAAATATCGACTATTCCCTATTGGAACCATCACAAAATATCAAAGGGTCTAGTTAGGCTCTTATCTCATATTTAGAGGAGTCTTAATGTTCTTTATTAGCTTCGGCACACTGTCAAATTTGACAATAATTTATTGCTTGAATTTAGAATAAAGAGGTGGAGATACAACCCAACTAGATATGTGATAACCATCGTAGTGTAGCCTCTTTAAAAGTAGTTAAACAAGAAAATTATAAAATCAAAGTGGGCGACACGGTTGACTCAATCCAATTGGTCATTCTAAACATATAGTGTGGGTATGTTGAATCTTGCAGTAGATTGAGCCTTGAAAATCTCCATCAATAGAAGGTTAGTTAACTGAAACAAATATTTTTTAGGCCGATAAGGAAAAGGAGCCTCTATGGTACTTTTCATAGTATATCTCCAATAATTATTAGAAGGAGCTTGCATAGCATTTGTCAAACACTTAAGGCAAACTAGCATTTTTTTTTTTCGGGGGTGGGGGGGGGGATGTTACTGTTTCCTTTATCATTCGAGCAAGACAATCCTTCATATTCTAGATCTGTATATATGTGATGAATTTATAATTACTATAGTTGCACAATACAAAATGCTTCATAAGTCGATCATTGGCATGACTCCTGGCCTTTGACATTATCCATACTATATCGTTGAAATTGTTGGATCTAATCTTATCCATGGAGCATTACAACAAGTTAGCATTTAACCTAAAGAGAATAGAGATAAAAGAAGGAAGAGAACAAAGAATCCTTTTTGCTTGATTAAGAATTACAAGTTTTCACTCCATCAAAGAAAATTGCAAGGAGAGTATATATATGAGGTCAAAAATTTACATGATTAGGGACCCATTATTTATAACAACATGCCAAAAATGACAGTACACAGTAGAAAACATGAAAATAACTAGAAAAATACATCATTTTACTATGTATTTGTTGAGTCTCAATGTTGGGCGCTTAATGGAGGTACTCACTCAATATAGAAACTTAAAATCTCATCCTAAATAGACTAAAAAAGATTTCTTTTGCCTAAAAAAACTTTCTTAGTGATCCGCTATTGAGCTTTCCGTTCAGTAAACAGCATCAGAGATGGCTGACGGTCACAGGAGTTCTTGTTCCATGCTAATTTCCCCATCATTCCTAAGCAGACATCTACTCTGCTCTTCTGCAGCACTCCTTTCCGGCGGCCTTCTCAGCATGAGAAGGCTTCTCAGCGCGTTGAGCTCCACCGCCACTTCCTTCATCATCGGCCTATCCTCTCCCCTAACATTCAAACACCTCCTCGCAAGCTCCGCCGTCGCAGACAAACTCAGCGGCTCTGCATCCTTAGCCACCCGCCGATCCACTATCTCTAAGATTCTGTTCTCTTTCTTCAAGCCAACAAAATATGACGCCAGGTTCCTTTGCTCCTCCGACTTAGAAAATGACACCGGCTTCTCTGCTGTCAAGAGCTCAACCAGAACAACACCGAAGCTGTATACATCGCTCTTCTCCGAGAGCAAGCCGGTGTGAAAGTACTCCGGGTCTAAGTAGCCCAGAGTTCCCTGCACCACCGTCGTAACATGAGTCTGATTATAAGGAACAAGCCTTGAAGCTCCAAAATCCGACACTTTAGCGGTGAACTCCTCATCCAAAAGTATGTTGGCCGACTTCACATCCCTGTGAATGATGGGCGTTGAAGCCGCTTTGTGCAGATAAGCAAGAGCCGCCGCCGTCTCCCCTGCAATTCGCAGGCGAGTTTCCCACGATAAAGGCGACGTTTTTAATTCGCTGTCCGAATGCATGTGGTCGAAGAGGGTTCCATTGGAGATGAATTCATAGACGAGAAGAGGCACCTGTGTTTCCAAGCAGCAGCCCAGCAACTTAACCACGTTCCTGTGATTGATCTGAGAAAGAATGACCATTTCATTAATAAACTGTTCGATCTGAGTCTCATCTATTAGGCATAATGTAAATCAAGAAACTAATTCAGTTACCACGCCAGCTGTATTGTACGGATAAGCTAGTATACAAAGTGTATAAATAGAGGTGTATTATACAAGAAAAGTAATGAAAATGAAATCTGCTTGTCACAGCAGAATTCTCCAATTGCTTTCCCTCTTCACTACTTCTCTTCTCTGTTTGTTATATGGTATCAGAGCAGGATTGACTCGCCGCTTTTTCGTCCTCAATCTCAGACGTCTTCTCCGACGAAAGACACAATGGCGGGATCGACATCGTCTGTCGATAGCATATCTTCTATTAGCGCTGTCCAGATTCCTCCCCAGCTAAAATTCTTGATCGGAAATATTAAGAATCTCGTCTCCATCACACTCACCGCCGACAACTTCCCGTTATGGCGATCACAGGTAGAAAAAGTGTTCGCTGCAAATGGATTCAAAGGTTTCCTCGACGGTTCGTGCTCTTGTCCTCCGCAAAGTAATACAAATGCCGAAAACTCAAATTCTAGCGCAAAATCAACATATGAAACATGGATGCTACTGGACCAAAATCTTGCAGCAGCGTTAATGTCGGTAATTTCGCCTTCTATCCTACCATATGTATTATCCTTAACGCACTGTACAGAAATATGGTCTACGCTGAATCATCGTCTTCAAGCTACAACAAGATCTCGAGTAATGCAATTAAAGAATGAGTTGCAGTTTCTCACTAAAGGCGAAAGTTCGATGACACAATATCTGCTTCTTGTAAAATCCAAAGTAGACGCCATTGCAGCCGCTGGATGCCAGATAGATCCCGAGGATATCATACTTCATACCTTAAACGGCTTGCCGGCGACATATCAAGCATTCAAAACAGCGATTCGCACCAGTCGACAACCACTGGACCTTGATGAACTGTACACTCTGTTGTGTACAGAGGAACAAACTTTGGCACAAGAAGCCGCTCGTGATCTGCAACTGCTTCAAATTTCAGATAAAACGATGGCACTGACGGCATCAAGAGGACGAGGTCGCGGTCGCTATAACAACTATCATGGAAGATCTAACAGCAATGCCAACTCCCGTATCACCTCTACTGCAGGAGAAAAGCAATCAAATAAGTCGGTGATATGTCAGATCTGCACCAAACCAGGCCACTCAGCTCTAAGATGCTGGCACAGGCATGATCCATCATATCAAGAATCAAAAACTGCGCTATATACGTCGACGGACGAAAATCGAACAAATGAATGGTTCCTGGACAGCGGAGCTTCCTCTCATCTCACGGCAGATCCAAATCAGCTCAATATAACTGAGCCTTACACAGGCAACTCACAAGTGACGATCGGAAATGGACATCAGCTGTCCATATCAAACACCGGCAAAGGCATACTTCCCACCCCAACTGGTAATCTCAAACTAAATCACATTCATCTTGTTCCAAACTTGTCATTTAACTTGCTGTCCATTTACCAACTAACTCGAGATAACGGGTGTGTTGTCTCATTCTCCTCATCTGGCTATCAAATCAAGGAAGCTCGGACCAATCGCATTTTACTTCAGGGACCTAGTCACAACGGTCTCTACTCCATCAAACCGTCCCAAACGCCATCCTCTCTTGCTTTGTTCTCAGCTCAAGTCGTTCCCGATCTATGGCATAATCGGCTTGGTCATCCACATTACAAAAAGCTTCAAACATTAACAAAATTAGACTCCTCCATATGTACCTCCTTGCACAATAAAACATGTAACACATGTAATCTTGCCAAAAGCAAGAGATTACCCTTCTCCTCCTCTGTTTCTAATACAGGGAATACATTTGAGCTTATACATTCGGATGTATGGGGTCCATCATCTTCCGACTCTATACACGGATATCGCTACTATGTCTCTTTTATAGATGATCACTCACGTTTTGTGTGGGTCTTTCCTTTGAAACAAAAATCCGAAGTAGTTCAAAAATTTATCGAATTCTATCGATGGGTAAAATGTCAATTCAATGCTTCCATAAAAACCATACGCACCGATGGAGGAGGTGAGTATGTAAATCATTCTTTTAAACAAATATGCAAATCTTGGGGCATAAATCACCAATACACGTGTCCCTACACCCCGGCTCAAAATGGTGTCGCTGAACGCAAACATCGACACATTATTGAGACAACCCGCAGCCTACTCATACAAGCTCATGCACCTCAAACTCTTTGGATCCAAGCTCTTCTCACTGCCATCCACATCATCAATATCCTTCCCAGCTCAAAGCTAAACAACAAAACGCCCTACGAAATCCTATATAGCAAACTGCCCACATACAAACATCTCAAAACATTTGGATGTTTGTGTTATCCTTGGCTTCGACCTTACACGAAATCAAAATTAACTTCCTTCTCCACACCGTGCATATTCATTGGTTATGCTGGAACTCAAAAAGGATACCACTGTTTTGATCCAACAACTCACAAAATCTACACATCTAGACATGTGGTATTCAATGAAAATGTTTTTCCCTATCAAAACCAAAATGAGTCTACACTGCCACCACAATCTCCTTCAAATATTTGTCCTCTACTTCTTGTTCCCACCAACGCCATTAATACAAAAACCTCTGTCCAGCTCAACAAACATCCTGCTTCAACTTCAAAACAATCACAAATCTCATTACCTTCATCCCACTCGTCATCTCACTGCAATTCACAACTTCCCGAAACCACACAGGCAACTAACACTCCAGCCTTCACTCCAGACAATACTACTCAACACGATCCCATCACCACATTTCCTCAAAAACAATCAATTCATCCCATGAAAACTCGTTATCAAACGGGTCACCTAAAACCAAAACAAATTCTCAATCTTACTCACCAAATAATTCATCAAGATCCTACCTCTTATCACCAAGCCATCAAACAAAAACAGTGGAGGGAAGCTATGTCGGCCGAATTTCAAGCGCTTCAACTACAAGGAACATGGGATCTAGTGCCTTTTTCTCCAGAACAAAATTTACTTGGCTGTAAGTGGACTTACCGGACCAAGTATAATTCAGATGGCACCATCGCGAGATACAAAGCTCGGCTAGTAGCATTGGGATACAAGCAGGAATACGGACTAGATTACCACGAAACATTTAGTCCCGTGGCGAAAACTCCTACCGTACGCATCCTTATTGTTCTAGCACTACACTATAAATGGTATATACATCAATTGGATGTATCAAATGCTTTCCTACATGGTAAACTTACGGACACCGTCTACATGAAGCAGCCGCCGGGATTCTCAGATGCAATGCATCCAAATCATGCATGTAAGCTCAAGAAAGCACTTTATGGCTTGAAGCAATCCCCACGCCAATGGTTTGAAACTCTCACAGGAGCTCTTCAAACTATTGGGTTCAAAACGAGTAATTCAGACCCGTCGCTACTGATCTATCATCAAAACAGCATTCGAGCCTACTTCTTGATATACGTAGATGACATCATGCTAACCGGGAATCACCAAAAATTCATACAGACTACAGTGGATTATCTACACAGCAAATTTAAAATGAGAAATCTGGGGTCATTATCTCAGTTTTTAGGAATCACCACAACGTACACCTCATCAGGAGTTATCTTGAATCAGCAGCGGTACGTTAACACGATCCTGGAACGAGCGGGAATGCTCAACTGCAAGCCAGTAGCGACTCCGACACAACTCAAAACAACGGCAGCCAGAATGGAAGACAAGCCATGCGCAAATCAGCTGCTATACCGACAACTGGTTGGTGCTCTGCAGTATTTGACACTAACCAGACCTGATATCTCTTATGCTGTAAGCAAAGTAAGTCAGGCCATGCATAATCCGCTTGATAGTCACTTCGAAGCCTTAAAACGCATTCTCCGATTCCTCAAAGGAACGGCAGATTATGGATTACCGATCTCAGGTGACTCTCTAATACTTCACTCGTACGTTGATTCTGATTGGGCAGGAGATCAGCTGGACCGAAAATCAACAACAGGATTTTGTAATTTCTTAGGAAATTCACTTATTTCCTGGAGTGCTAAAAAGCAGCAAACAGTTGCAAGATCCTCTACAGAAGCGGAGTATCGTGCTCTAGCATCGGCTGCCACCGAAATTATATGGTTAAGACAACTACTACAAGAACTAGATTGCAAACAACAAATGCCTACCTCTCTATATTGCGACAATACATCAGCCATAGCACTAGCAAATAATCCAGTTTATCATGCTCGCACAAAACACATTGAGGTAGACTGTCATTTTATCAGAAATTGCATTAAAGAGCAAACAATACATGTTCATCACATCTCAAGCAAAGATCAAATTGCGGATTTATTTACAAAATCACTTTCCTCTATTCGGTTCAAACAACTATCCGACAAGCTAATCTCTTCTACCGACAACATTAGCTTGAGGGAGGGTATTAGGCATAATGTAAATCAAGAAACTAATTCAGTTACCACGCCAGCTGTATTGTACGGATAAGCTAGTATACAAAGTGTATAAATAGAGGTGTATTATACAAGAAAAGTAATGAAAATGAAATCTGCTTGTCACAGCAGAATTCTCCAATTGCTTTCCCTCTTCACTACTTCTCTTCTCTGTTTGTTATATCATCCACCAGCTTCGATTTCTTGATCGCAACTTCCCTACCATCAGACAAAGTTCCTTTATAAACTGTACCGTACCCGCCATGCCCCAATATGCGGTTGTCACTGAACTTGTCAGTTGCCGTTTCAAGCTCGCTGGCGGTGAAGATCTTGGCGGCGACCTCTCTGACAGATAAGTGCTGCTGTAGCAGAAGTCCTCCGTTCCGCATGAAATTCTTCTGCTTGAGCTTTTCAACACGTCGTCCCTTCAGCTTTCTGTAAGTTAACAGGCCCAAAACAAAGAGGAGAAGCAAAAGGAAGAGCCCAGCAGCCAAAGCAATATCGATTGGCGCAACTCTCTCGCAGCCGCTTCCTTGTTTCTTGCCATCGCCGGTTGTTCCAAAGGGGCAGGCACAACGGTAACCTCCGTCAAAATTCAAGCATTTCCTTGTACACGGGCTTGTCCCATTGACGCTGCACTCATCGACATCTGAAAAAAATTCAATTGTGTTTATTATTAATCATCATAATTCAGAAATATCAGAAATCAATCTAAATTTATGCACCTTTGCATCCATCTGGTATATATGGATTGCCATCATATCCTTCCAAGCAACGGCACAGATATCCAACTCCAGAACTCGAATCATTGCACTCTGATCTCTCCGCACAAATATAAGAATCGGCACCACTCCTCTTAGCCTCTTCACATGACTTATTCCCAATCGACCAATTGAGCACGACAGACCTCGGCGCACCTCCCTCTACCACTCCATTAATATCTTCCGCTGAAAATTCAAAAGCTTTCTGTTCCAGAATGAACGCCCTGCCACACAACATGTTTGTCACATTCGATCCTATCGTGTTTCGAATGCTTCGAAAATCAAGGTCGAAGCTTTTCAGCTTTTCGGGTAAGGAAGCCTGGCAGCAACCCACACCAGAACAAAATCCATCCACTACACTCTCCGTGCTCTCGCAGAACGAGACGCAGCTTCTATTAACGGTTTTGTTGTTCTCCTGCTGCTGTAGGAAAACCATCGCGTCGCAGCTAATTACAGTAAGCACATTTTGAGTCGAGGAGAAGGTAAAGGGGGAGTCTTTGAGGAGGTCTCGATATTTGCTTGGTTCTTCCGCAGAGGGACTATCGCAGCGCCAGTTTAAGGGGTCAAGGTTGACGCGGAGAAAGCCATCGTTGAGAGATATGTCGATGATTGTAAGCTCATCGGAGAAGAGTTTGAGGCGTGGAGGTGAAGTTTGGAGATCTCTGTTTCCTTGCGTGGAGTTGCAGGTGATGTTGAAGCCTGGTGCTAAAGAAGTGTAACCTGAGATGCCGAAGGGGAAGGGGATGTCTATGCCGTTGCAGAACTGGCCGCCGTCGTCATCGAGCACGAATGGGCTTAAAAAAGATGGTGAGGAATTAGATGGCGAATGGAAAGAGGAAAGGGAGATGAGGAGGTGGAGGAGGAGATGACCAGGCTTGACCATTAGTCCCAATGGTTGAGGATTCTGAGAAGCTCATACAACTTATGTAATTTTTCCGGCTCGACAGGGTGGACTCCTCTTCGACCGCACTAATCTCCTTATTCTTAACAAATAACCTTTAATGATTTAACGTTAAAAACTTTTAAATGTGATACAAATAAATATAAAAATTTAGATATTTATTATTTAACACTATATCATATATGAGCCTTATATCTTTATTATATGCTAGCATGAAGTAAGAAGAATATTAGTCCCAATGGTGCAGATAATTATTATGTCCTCTGATCGGACATAGAGCTATATTCGGCCGTCAATAACATGTCGCCACGTGCTCTTACTCTTTACCGCGCGGCCCGACGACTTGACCCGTAGCGAAACCCGGGAATGCTATGTTCGCGATTTTCTCGGTATTGATCGGTATTTGCTCGGTATTGCTTTGCAAAAACGAGAAATACAGTTCTGTGAAGACCAAAACCATGCAAATACCGAGTTGTACCGAGTTTTTCTACAACTCCGTACAACTCGGTACAACTTGGTATTTGCTCAGGATTTGCTCGGTATTGCTAGGGATTTGCTCGGTATTGCTAGGTATTTGCTCGGTATTGCTAGAAAAAACTAGGTACAACTCGGTATTTGCTCGGTATTGCTAGGTATTTGAAATATATCCAAAAGGTGATGGGATGTTGTTTGGCTCCTCAAGGATTTAAAAAAACGCATGTGCAAGAACCCAAAAAACAGCGGGTCGGGTCGTCGACTTTTCTTCATGCTACGTGGCGCTAAAACATTGGTGGCCGAACGTAGAGGAGCGTACGTTCACTGGACCGAATAAAAGTTCCAATGGTGCGGATAGCGTCTGAATGTGAGAAGAGCGGCGAATCCGGACTTATTATGTTAAGTGTCCGAACCGTCCAGATTTGCCCTTCATCTGGTATCCGAACCGTCCGAATTTGCTTTCCGATAAATCCAAACACCGGACGTAATAATTTTCCTAGAAGAGCAGCTCATGAACCCTTACAGGCGTCACCAGAGCATCAACACATTATTAATGAACCACATAGACGTCAAGATACTAACATAGAACATTTCGATTATTCAGACTCTGATGAAGGTGATAGTTTGGTACGCCCACCAGTAAGACGTCTCCAAGAATAACATTCCCAACATAATAGCGACTTTTGAGTTAAACTGGACATTCCCTTCTTTAAGGAGTGTCAATTCGGGTCAGCGGGTCGGGTTCAGGTCGAACTCGAAATTGACCCGATACTGTTCGGGTCAACCCGAACCTGACCCGTTTTTAAAAACGGGTCAGGTTTCTAGACCCGAACTCGACCAGATTCGAGTCCGGGTCAACCCGTTCGAGACGAAGGACCCGAAGTTGACCTAAAATTGCTAATTTTTGGGTCAAAATCGGGTCAAATATGAGTTTTCGTGTCACTTTCGGGTCAATTTCGGGTTGTTGGGTCAACCTGAACCCGACCCGATTTTTAAAACTGGTTGATTTGTTTAACCCGAACCCGACCCATTTCGGGTTCGGGTTGACCCGAACCTGGATTTTTCTGGGTCGGGTTCGGGTTGTGTTTCGGGTCGTGTCAAAAATTGACACCCCTACCTTCTTTGATGGACGATTACACATTGAGGATTACTTGGATTGGGAAAGAGCAGAGTAAATGTTTTTTTGAATACATGGAGTTTTTGCCTGAAAAATAGGTGAAGTATGTCATTTGTCCTTTGAAAGAAGGGGTGGGCGCTTGGTGGCGGCAAGTTTTGCAATTTAGGCGCCATAAAGGGAAGGGGTCCATTTGAAGTTTTTATGAGATGAAGCAGTTGGTACGTGGTTATTTCCTTCAAGTGGATTACGAATAAATGCTCTATATGAGATATCAACATTGTACACAGGAAAACTGCACTGTTAATGAATACACCGAAGAATTTTACAGATTAAGTGCCAAAAACAAACTCAATGAGTTTAACAATCAGCTTTGAGCATGGTATATAGGTGGCCTACAAGAAGTTATACCATGTTCAGCAGCACATACCACATAAGAAGAATTTGTACTCTAAACCCACTGGACTCTACCAGGACATAGATCTAATGAATGTCCTCACCAACCACAAATACAATTTGTCGAAGGAGAATTTGAAAATGCTACCACACCAAGTGAGGAGGTTGAAGAAAAAAGAGAAGAATTTGCGATGAGGCTAATGTAGTTGTATGCATTATTGAACGACTACTATTAGCCCCTCGCGAACCTGTTAAATCTCAGTGCAATGTTATTTTTTAGACAAAGTGCACCGTGAAAGGCAAGGTTTGTGATTTGCTTAACAAAATAAATTTTTAACTATTTTGCTCACCTTCAATAAATATAATTGCCCAAATTTTGAGAAAAAAAATTCAACACTATTTTATACATAAGACTATATATTTAACAATAATAATAATAAAAAAAAGATTTATTCTGCCCTTGCACAAGAAGAAGGCCGTTAACTCCCTCTTCTCATCCAGAAATTATTGTGTAGGCAATCCGAACGCAGAATAAGAGCTGCACTAAATACGAGATAGCTGGGAAAGTGCCTGTGATACGTATTCAAAAACTCGGCCTTTTTTTTTCAAAAAAAAAAAAAAGGTGAAATTTTCTTTTCCCTTAACTAAAAAAAGACCCCATGAATTGATTTCTTAAAGCAACTTATCATGCTATCAGCTTCACTGATTGTAATATTATTTTAAGTTAGATTTTGATAAGGTCGACAACTAAACTAATGACTAAATTAACCTGCCTAAAAAAAAAGAAAAAGACACAAGCTTTAAGATTTATTTGGTATTATTTTTTAAATCATAATCATAATTTTTATTTGATTTTTTTTTTTTACTGTTATAATCTACTTCTTTCAGCAGCTTTCAAAAAATTACTTTCCTCACAATCACTTTATAACCACATTTAAAAAAAAATTATAGCCATCTCTAACAACCTAAAGAAAGTTGAAGATAAACATTTTTCTTGTAAAATCCATTAAAAAAAAAAAAAAAAAAAAACAGAAGAAAGAGAATCCATTACTATCACCAAGTCCATGGTCAATTAATCCATGCGGCACTTTATTCCTTGCTTATTCTTCAAGCCAGGTGTTCTTTTTACAGAATTAAAGAGGAAAAATGGATACTATTAGATGATTTAAGCTTCGTTTTGAACAACTTTTTAATTGTTTTTATAATAATTTTTAATACAAACAATTCTAACTCAAAAATTTTTTTAACTAAAATACTGTTTTAAATTGCATTAAAAAAATTGTCCAAAACAAACCCTTAGAAAAAAATCACAATCAACAAACGCAAAAAAGTCATTTGGTAGTTATTTTGATTTATCCTAAATTTGGCATTTTTAATAATTTTATATGAATATATAATAGGATGTTTTATATTATAAATTCACATATTATATTTATAGAACAGCAAAAAATACTTTATTAAATGATATATGATATTTATATTTCATTAATAAATTTCAAATGTGTATGCTTTAAATTTTTATTAAAATGAAAGGTTAATGATTACTCTTTAATGATTTGCATTTATAACTCTAGACTCCAAAATTCCATTTTGACAGGATGAAAATTTTGATGATTAGTACCTTTTTATACAATGAAAGATGAAACTGTTGGATTATTTATAATGTTAATTGGCAATAATTAACTACCATTCGATCGACTATTCCCGCTTTGATATTTGAAGATCTTGAGCCAAATTTTGGTAAAATTATTACGTATGATCATTGAACGTCGTCTGAAGATCAATTAGAACGCATCACATCACTAATTTACAGTGTGTCATTAGTCATTACTGTATACTGCTATGCATCACGTGACGTGGTACATCTTGATTATTCTCTGAACAGTCCAGTGACCGCACGTAAAAATTTCCTCAAATTTTGACACCAAAAGAGCCCCATAACAACGTCATTTATAAGCAACTAGCTAAAGTGAGCACCCAAACTTCAGAACCATATAGAATTTGTAGTAGTCAAGAATGAAACCTTACCATTATTACACTGCAAAAAGTTATCATTGAAGTCTGAGTAAAAAGGAAATTGAAACAAAAGGATACCCCTCCGAAAAAAGTTATAAAAAGTTTGATTTTTGACAAGAAAAAGCCATAACAATCAATTGCATACTCTTTGACACATTAAAAGTTCTCTAAAGTATATTAGCTGAACGCAACAGATCTTGATCTATTGGTTGAGAGTTTTGAATGTCAACAAAGAGATTTTGAATTCGAGTCTTACGTATATGATGCATATGTAAGTTAGTCTTAATTGGCCTAAATGTCCAAAAAAAAAAAAAAAGTAAATTAGCTGAATGAATCTGAGAAATTTACATGGGATAT
>NW_021320070.1:2342633-2407723 GCF_001605985.2 Dendrobium catenatum | reverse complement strand
ACAGATTTTCCAAAAATCAAATATCATTCAACTATTTTAAAACATTACATAACCCCCCATATTTATAGGTATGAAAGGGGAAGACCAAAAGACACATTACATCAATTAACACTTAATTCAAAGCATTTAAAACACATAGAAAACTTCCCCCCTAGCTCTCGGTTTACACCCAAACCAGTAACCAAGGAGACGGCCACGGGAGACGAAGGGAACCGCACGGACCGAGAGCCACAACCACGGGAACCGAAGGGCGGACACAGAACAAGGAGCCAGCCGTGAGATCCCAAGAGGCATACACGAAAAAACAAAAAGCCATGGTGGAATTCAAGGAGCCACACATGGGAAGACTAAACACCTTTCTTGGATTCCCAAAAGCCATATTTTGGAAATCCAAGAGACAACTTTTAAGACATTAAAAACTATAATAAAAGTGCATTTAAATAAAGATAAATATGAACTAAAATTGTTAGCTCATAATGAGCTAACCCTTAGTTCAATAAATGAACTAAAGTTCAGCTCATAAATGAACTAAAAGTTTAGCTCAAATATGAAAAACTACTAGACTCAAGGGAAGCCAAAATATGATTTATTTTGGACTAGTGTTGACCCCCCTTTGTCTACATCACCTATCAAGGTCCAAAGAACTCCCATATTATGGCTTTGTAGTCAAACGATTCCCAAAAGAAACTTTTGTTTCTTGCAAACAAGTTATAATTACTAATCCATTATCTTCAAGGATAGTTGAATGTGTATGGTTTTGATATCATTACTCATTCATATTTTCATTGAAGTAATTATCTTTTAGCGTTCATTAGAAATTTGGTAGCATGACTTAAGTCAATCCTTTATTGATTGTTCATTTGTTAAAATTTTGGTTCCATTCGAGCTCGAGTCCTTTTAAAGTTCAAGTGTAAGTCTCGCACGAGTTTGAGTTTGAGTTCAAATCTAACATTATTTGATCAAATTTAATTTAAAATTGATTTGACATTTGAATTGAATTCAAATCAATTTTTTATTTTAAGTCCAAGTCCTCTGTTGTCCACTAAAAATTTCGGCAGCCTCCCGGCGTCTCCTCTTCACCGAGGGAGAAATCGGGATGGCACTACCATAGTTCTTCCTACCCAGACCAAAGGTCGACGGCGTAGGGTCTTCAATTTCAAACCTTCTCACCAGGATCTAAGATCGAATGCGTGAGGTCTTCAAATTTTAAAACCATCTGCCCGGATTAAAAATCAACGGCGCTGGTCTTCAATTTCAAACCATCCCGATCGGACATAAGGTACAACGGCCGGGGTCTTCGACACTTGTTTGAAAAATCCTTCTTTCTTTCTTTTTTTAAATAATTATATATCATATATCAATAGAGAGATATAATACTCATTAATAATGATATAATATATTTTATTATATATAATACAACAATTATATTGATAAAAGATTATTGATTGGTAATAATTAATATAAATATATATAGTATTATTATATTGTTATGTTTATAATGCTAATTAATTAATATATTAAATAATATAAAATTTCTGGTTATTATAATAATACTCACTTATTTGATATAATACAATATTAAACAGAGAGGAAGAGAGGAGGCCGTCGGACAAGGGCAAAGGGCGTCAGAGGTTCACGCACGCGGAAAAAAACAGGAGAACACAGGTAGGTGTTCGGTGCGGGTTCGTCGGCAGAGGGTTCCGAATGATCGGCGGCGGGATGCAGAGTTGGACTCCACCTGACTAGAGCACAGGTCGGGAGCAAAGAGCAGGTGCGACGGCAGTCCAGCTAGGGAGGAGGGTTCGCGGGAGTCGCCTCACTGGAGCAGGAGTTATTGAATCAGGCGTCCGACGCTGGAGAGCAAGAAGTACGGGCGACTGGAGTTTCGGGCTTCGAAGGAGTCGAGAGACGAGGTACGTTCCTTTTTTCGCGATTCTCTTCCGATTTTTTTGAGCGTTTCTGTATTGCGTGTATCTGCCTAATCGCCGCCATGGGGAAGGATTTTAATTTTTGTGTCCGTGAATGCGGGGTTGAATCCGTCGTGCCGTTTGGGGTTTGTCGTGGGAGCACATACAGTAACAGTCAACTATCTTTATGTAAGTCTTTTTTCTAAAGATATGAACTTCTTCTATCATTACTAATTAAGTTTTTTGGTCATTTGCTAGTTGAATTAATTATTTTGGGCTAGACAGCACATCAAAATCATTTTCTAATTTATTATAAGCAGGCTGTAATAAATTGTAAAATAATAATGTATGATATGATATCTAGAAATAAAGAGATATGCAAAACATATTTTAGATGATTTTTATTAACAAATATAAGTGCTAAATCACGTTCATCTTCCCTATATACAAATATTAAAATTTTAGACATTTAAGATAAAATTTATGCGTTATTTAGAGTTATGTAGAACAATAACTTACAAAGGATTCAAGAATCATATAATCATGAATTAAGCAACATATGATATTTAAATAGAGTGCTTTAGTTCACATTGCTTGTAGTTCTCACTTTTTGTAGGGCGTGGAATATGGCTAGGCAGAATTTTTGCGAAGTGAGGTTCTACCACCGAGTATGTTTTAGTAGAAAGATTCTTCCAATAGCCATGAATAACTAAAGTGATTAGTACGTTTATGCAATAGATTCCAAATGCTAGGAAGTTCTGATTAGCTTTGAAGGTAAGTAATCTCCCTAATTATCAGTAATTATGGTTGTTTTTTTGGTGGTTAGTAATGGAACTAAGAGAATTTATAGACATATCAAAGGTTGTGATTTGAAAGTGGTAAGGCAAGTTAATCATTATTGAAGCTAACATTGTAAACTAAGTATTGTGGTAAATGAGGAAAATTAGAGCTTTATAGTGGTAAGAACGTACGTCACGTATAATCTGGGATGCTAGTTGACAGGTTCAGACTCCGCAAAGTACTTGTCACCATTCCACCCGCATGTATTGGTCACAAAGCAATGTAAATCAAAATCAATCAAAATCAGTTTCAATAACAATTGTTGGACATAACATGCACAAAATTAATTAAAGACCTTGATCACAATTAAAATAATTGAATGGGGGTTGCTTCACAAAACGGATTGCAGTGATTCTTTAGGAGCGTTGAAATTAACAAGAGTACTTCACAATCGATTTGATTGAAGATGATGAAAACGGCAAACGATGAAAACGGCAAACAAGGAAAATGCACCGCACAAATTAAGTTCAAAATATCTCGAACGCATTCATAATCACTCAAATGTCACCCACATGCAAAACTAATTGTGTTGATGTGTTAAAAAAATGTGGTAATTAGTTGTAAAAGATACCTCATATTACATGGATCGTTGTACAAAGATGAAACACGAAAATTAGCAGCAATTCAAATTTGAGGTTTGCGAGCAACAAGAAAATGATGCAAGTCAATTCACATATTAATTTCTTTTTTCTGTTTAATTATTTATTATTTAAAAATTATAACAAGAAATAATCAAAGTAGTATCTTTGCCAAATCCTCAATATCTTGATTTTACGCCGTCTACCCAACTTCCATTTCGACATTGAAATCCCTTATCATCCCATCATGACCTCAAACGCCTTCCCAATTTTATTCACAACCCCGACCACTCACCCTCGATTTGATGTCACAAACCCCTCTTGAGATGCAATCTGCCTTCTCTTTCCTCTTCAAACTCTAAGCCATTCTTACGACCTAAAGCCTGATGATCTCCTATCTTATGCCAAAAACTACATCTTACCTTCCCCATCTTTGCCTTTGCACAAAACCTCGATTTCCTTTCTCCTGCTTTCATGTGCATTCATCTTTTGAAACCCTTCAAGGTGAAGTACAAGTGTGGCAGCGAGAGCCCATTTGTGAAGGCATCGCTACAACGAAGGCCTTTGATGTCAGAGGAGTAGGAAGTCGCAAAGGGACCTTGTTCTTGCCTCTCTTTCTCTCTCTCTCTCTCTGTCTCTCATCTCCCTCTCTTGCTAATAGGCAATTGAGTCTGCTTCTTTGCCCAACCCAAACTCCAATGAGCTCACCTCTCTATCCTTGTCACCTACACAAAACTCTTTACTCTCTTTCAACTCTATCTCTCTATCTTTCCCAGTTTCTCTCTCCCTCTTTCTCTTTAACTCAATCCCTCTCTATGCTTCTATCTCTCCATTTTTTAATCATTCTTTCTCTCTTTAGCTCGTTACCTCTCTCTCTTTCTATCTAATTCCTCTCTTTTTATCTCTCTAGCTTTCTTTCTCTCATTCTCTCAAATTTATCTTTATGTTTTTCTTCATCTCTCTTTATCTTTCACACTCTCTCTTCATCTCACTCTTTATCATTCTCTCACTCCCTCTCATTCCCTTTCCCTCAAAAGAAGGGCTTGAGAAACAAAGAAAAAGCAAAAAAATAAAAATAAAGATAAAAAAAAATGAGTATTTTTGCCTCAAATTCCTTGTCACTCTATCATTGGTTGTTGATTTGTGCATGAATATATAAAATGTTTAGCACTTGTAGCTCTCAAAATCTTGATTGTAGCATATTTGGTACAACGGACAAAACTTAACTCTTTTCTTAATGTGATAGGGGAAATTCATATACAATGCTCTTGATTCTATGTTTAAGTTGCGGCATTTTTTATAACAATGGAAAATTTAAATTAATTACTCAAGCATTTTCTTCCAATGTAGTGAGAAAATATTGTAAATTTCAAATAGGTGCGCTAAGTCCCATGCACATTATTTTTGATGTGGTAGGATAGAAGACTTTTTAGCTATAGCATCTTCAATATCGACCTTGAACTCCTTTCTTGGAAAAGTAGGAGGTCTAGGCTCCCGTAGATTCTTATTATGTTGGGATGACACCATAAAGCTATCAAAATTTATAGTGAACAAACTTAAAGAGTACAAAATATAAAGGCACCATTTTCAACATAAATATAAAAAATGAAATAATGGAAATGCAAATTAAGAACAAGATAATGAATACCTAAAATATCGTATAAGTTTTGTTGAAAGGACAAAATCGAACACAAAATTGTGCACAAAGAGGATTTACTGGGGACTTACAATGAACTTAAAGAGAGAAAATAACACTTCCACACATCTCCTAGTACTATGCAAACTTTGTGAGCTATGACATTGAATGGTAAAAATGAACTTGGGAGTGATTTTTTTTTAAGAAAGAGAATGATTTCTTGTCCGGTCCACCTCACTAAAAAAACACTTGATGACAAAATTGTCCCATTTTAAAAGCTCTAAAAGATTCTAACTCATCTTTTAGGCCATCGAATCCACACATACACGCAAGCGGACAAAAGACATTGCTAAATTTAAAAAATGAAAAATGTTGTGTGCATTTAAATGATAAACTCTGTGCAAATCATTAAAATATGGGTATTTTTAAATATGCTTGCATAGCAACATAACTTTCAAGTTCAAATGCGACATATAGAATGTGAAATTGCTTCAAGAAGTGCGCAACTACCTCAGGAATCATGCAAATGCTTTGAGAAGTGCCCAAATGCCTTCAGAATTATGCAATTATCTTAAGAACCACGTAATTGCTCTCAGAAGCATGCCATTTTTTATGACTAGATGCATCGAGAAGTTTACAAGTACACTATACAAGTGCATTGACAATTAAAGTTGTGCATCATGTTGGCTCATTAAAAAGAGTGTTAAGTGCACCATGCACGAGAATTGAAAACATGCAACTGCATTGTGCAAAAGCATGCAAATGCATAAAAAAATGTAGACGTGTATTGTGTAAATGCACCTAGGAAAATGCAAGTGCATCATGTAAAATGCACTGAGAAATATGCAAATTCATCGACAAACATGCATCTACACTGTGTAGATATATTGGGGGCCATGTAGATGCATTGAGAAGTGCACAAATATACCATGTAAGAACATCAAGGGACATGCAACTGCGCTATATAAGCATAGTGAAAATCGTGCAAGTGCCTCATATATCGGCGCACTAAAAAACTTATATGTTTATCCAAGAGATGTTAATCGTCAAAATTTAATAATGTGCACGTGTTTCGACAAGTACATCAACTTTTAAATTTGAGGTTTAAGAATATTGTACTGGTTAAAATAAAATATACTTAAATTTGACACATCTCGAGAAGTGTGCAAGTGCACTATATAAGTGCATAAAAAATTGTGTACATATGCAAGTACATTATGCATGCGGCCATGCGCATAAAAAAGTATGCATGCTATCACGAGACACATCAAATTGTCAAAGTTTATTAACCTATATGTGCTTCAACAAATATATTAAACTCTTAAATTTGAGATTTGAAAATATTGTACTATCGAAAATAAAATGAACATAATTTTGATTTATCAAGAATCGTGCAAACAAACTGAAAATCGTGCAATTGTATCACATAACTCCAACGAAAAAAATGCATAAGGGCATCATGCAATTGCACTAAGAAATGTGTCATGTATCTTTATTGATAAACTTGCAGGAGAATTAAAACCAAAATGTATATATGTGCTCCGAGAAATGTACTAAAATAACATTTATTTTAGAATATTATATAAAGTGAAAATAAATTGAATTCAAACCTACAAAGCGCAAAATTAGCTTAAAAATAATGTGTAATCCTTCAAAAAAAAATTTCAAAACCTATTTTGCATGATGCTATCAGGTGGGCCACTCTACTTCATTGTCTTGAAATTCAATACTCAGTGTCCTAGAGGTGTAAGTGAGCCGAGCCAGCTCGAGCTCAACTCATTTATGGGCTTGTGAGCCGAACTTGTCGAGTTCGTTTAGTAAGCGAGCTCGAGTTTGAGCTTGAGCCCGCTCAGCTCGTGAGCTCGCGAGTTGACTCGAATAAACATTAATATTTTTATTTTATTTATTAAATTTAAACATTTAAAAATTTCATAAAACCACCTAGTTATTTAAATGTTAAACATTTTATCTTTTTTTTTTAATTTTGACTAAGTTTTAAACCATCGCTCGCGAGCCGACTCGAGCTCGTTTACAGTGGGACGAGCTCTAGTTCGAGCTCTCTTTCCAACTGACAGCCGGAGCTTGAATAAGCCTAAAACTCGTCTTGACTCGAACTCGTTTACACCACCTACAGTGTCCCCCATCAGATCTCATAGCTAAGAAGACTATTCCACACGCTCAATTTTATTATTAGCAAACACTAATTGAAATAGAATTTTCTAAGCAAACAAAATTTAAAAAATCAATATATTTTAGATCTTGATTCTTACAATAATATTTTGTCTTACAAATGTTATTGCAACGATTTTAATCATAATCATGACTACTGCATAGTAAGCTTACATAGATGACACGGGTAAAAAACAATTAAATGAGAATAAAGACCTAAGCCTGAATGCATAGTTGTGTTGATAGAGAAATTCAGAACCGTTTAAACAAGTCGAATGGATCACATTAAAATATTTGAAGTTGGCTATAATATATATACTTTCATAGTAACTTAAATGTCACCATGCCGTCCAATGATGGTTACACACTGGGTGAAAATCTTCACAAGAGGTGTGCATTCTAAAATAAAAAATAACGTTGCGACAATATTAAATACTTCGAAGTGCTTCATGTCACTCCGATGAAGCCAGAGTTGACAAATATCTCAATTGGGGTCGATTCCTCAAATAGTTAAATATTTAAGTTGCAAATATACTGTCCTCATGTGACTTCAATTCATCTCAACGATGGCCACGTTGAAACTCTCAATCGCTGATAGGTCCATTCTCAAAAATTAAAATTTAAAGTGTTAAATATAATATTATTTCAAGTGACTTCAATGTCATCCTGTTGATAGCTGTGTTGAAAGATAAATATCAATAGCAGTGGACTCTTTTATTAAAATGCTCTCAAATCTCAAATCCGATTATTATGGATTCAAATTTTATATAATATATATATATATATATATATAATATATATATTATATATATATATATATATTAATTTACAGGAATATAAAATTCATACGAGTAAAATTTATCAGCCTAACTTAAAACAACAATTCATCCATCCTTTGTAACCATTTTTCAAGGTTGATGAATTAAGAATGACTAACTTATAAATTTATCAGCGATAGGTTGTAGTGTTTCACTCTCTAAGAATTTCTTTCCAGTAAGAGCTATGACATATATTCTCTAATCGGGCTGATTTTGCATCGAAATAAATACATGTGTAGAGGCTATTATATGGGCCCTTTAACCAAATGGTTCACGCGTAAAATGACACCATTTAATTAATGGTCTTAGTTGAAGTTTATAAGTTCCCTATTGCTTAATATTCCTTGAGTAGTGAATTATTAAATGCACTTGATTATGACACAAAGCCTCTATTAGCTAAGTTCATCTTAAATTTGTCCCCTCAGATAACATTACCATCGATGACAAGTTCTTTTGGACAAGGTTCTTTGGACAATGCATTTTGATAAATGTTGGCAATGATCCTTCAGTCAGGTTTGATTTACTATCTCCATTATCTAAGTAAAATGGGGTCCATAATAACCCGGGTCAATTGAATTATGAGATATTGATAGAGTTTATCATCACTTTCCCCACTATCAATATAAGTTTATGTGGTAAATTTTTCTCAATAAACGAATTGATGCTATTATACGCAAGTACAATAACTATCCAAATGGTCTTAATTGAAAGTTCTCTTTTTCATTAGGGTGTAATTAATTGTAAGGGTTGTGCTTATTAGAAACTTGAATATGTCTTTAAAGCCTCACAAATAAGGACAAAATCTCTGAGTAGTATCTTACAACTTACCTAATTGTTTTTGAAAATTTTATCTAGAGAAGCTCTCTCAGTAGAGCAGTGACATGATTTGAGAGCCCATAGTCAATTCATCATGGACCGTAGGAAGGGCCTCCCAACATTTTTTGTGGAAACTTGGGTTTACATAACATAGTATGAATGTGAATAGTGCTTGATTGGTGAGTGTTTGCGGTTTGTGCAGTGAGAGCAAGAGAGAGGTGTAGCACAATATATTGTAAGAGAGATTGTAGGATGAAACAATGTTGGATGCATGTCTTATGTTAGGCAAATAGGCCTCGTAATGGTGGTTGGCATGGCGCAAGGTATTATGAGATTACATACATACATGATGTAATGGGTGTGATATGTTACGGACTCCAAAAATTGGCTTTTAGGGATTTGGTAAGATGGTTGCGAGATTTATAATCTATCTTTGATACCGAAAATTTTGATAAGAGGAACAAAAAAACATTACACACGTAGTTTGGAGTATCTGCATACACAAGTTGAATTAGAAAAGCACTAAATTGGTCAAAAATAATTTCATTCATTCAATCCTGCTCCAAAATGTTTTTATTAATCTACTCCAAATGTTCATGCACGAGCTTTATTTTGGGTTACTGTTACACGAATAGGTCAAATTTTTAGATGTAAGTTATCCTATCAATTTATGAAACTTTAAATTTAAACCATTCAATCCCAAGAGGAGAAAACCTAAAAAATTGAAAATGAAAGTGATGTAAGTTCAATTATGAACTTAAAAAGGTTTCAAAATGAGTATAATTCAAATATTCTTTTTTTGTTTGCGTGATCTGACTTTTAAAGATTGGCATATAACTACTTGGGCTTTTCTAAGTTGATTTATACTGTACTTCCACCAATGGGCTTGGGATCAGTAGAATGAAGATTGAGTATAGAATATATAATTTTTAATATTATTGGCCAATATTATTAGAAGATAATCTGTTGTATGGATTTAGTAGATTTAAATATATTGATCATATTTATAGAATGTATGAATGTAGATGAGAATTTTACTTTTAGAATTAAAGTTGTGTAGAAAATGGGAAATTCATCAGGGTATTATATAATTATAGAATATCATTGGTACTGAAAGGATAGTTTTGTGAAATTGCAACCTGGCTAAATATGTATATGAATCTGTCGTGCATTATATAATCATTAATAGAAAAGTAGAGCAATATAAATGATAATTTTAAGATGAATTTGTGACAATTAAAATAGATAGATTGATAAATGATTATATTCGAAGGATGGTGTGAGTAGCATCTATTGAAGATAATATATTGAAAAAATCTTAAACTTAGAAAAGAGGGTCAAAATGGCCCTGAACTATTTACAAGGGGCTGTCTTAGTCCCCTTGACTTCACAAATCTGATCCACAACTATCCTTTGATTCTTCAAACTTGATTCAAAATAATATAATGGAAGGAATATTTGGTTCATATTGGAGGAGTTGAGGGATAAAATTGAGCAGATTAGATAGTTGGATTAAAATGGCAGATACAAATAGTTTAGGAATTTTTTTGATCTTTCTCTCAAAAAATTTAGATGATTTGGGCATATATTATGAAGGGTTAGTCGATCTTGGCATGTACAATGAAGGGTTGATGCGTGAATGAAACATGTAGTTTAAATTAATACAAAGGATTAAGAATAATAGGGGTATACCACTAATAATTTGGATTAGTAAAAAGATTTGTACGAGATTGGCTACATTTCATGTAGCAATTAGTAGGAATGGATAATGCATGAGGATTATAAAACTATCCCTGATTAGTTGGAATAAAGCTAATGATGATTATGAAAATGATATATTATGATTCTACTTTTTTGAGCCTGATTGAACACCTTAAATCATGTCTTGTCAGGCAGTCCTTTTTGTGTAATCGATTGGATAGGTGGAATTGACATCACAGTATATTCTCAATTTGTGCCGTGTTTGTTTAGATGCCAGCTTGTCAAGTTGGAGAGATCCCAACTTTAGCTATCACTTAAAGAGATGGATTGTCACGTTCATTTACTTGGGAATGAAAGGAGATTACTTGCAAGGTTATTTAATATCTTCAGATGATGGTTTTGTGACCTCTCGTTGAGAATAATGACCAGGGGAGTAACGGTTTAGTTGCTTTTCGGCCTTTAAGGCAAAACTGATGGCCCAAATGAAATTTAATTCCAATTTATCCTGGATTGCATCTTTACGTTTTCTCATGTATTGTGCCACTAATTGATTAGTTTTTTTCATTCAGACCATTTCTTGCACTCAATCTGGAAAATTCTTTATTGTACTTGTTCACAAAGTGATTGCCTTGCACACAATGCGCTGGTATTTGTGGTATAATATATGCTCAAAATCTATTGGTAGGTAGTGACCCGCGGGAGTTGCTTCATTCGATGCCAGTTGTGTACCTTTCCCTTCTCTTCATCTTGACTATAAGAGTTGCTGCCACCACGCGCGTGTAAAAGTTTACATGCCAAATTTTGTTTATCGAGGATGATTTTCATTTTACTCGAAGAACTTCTCAACCGCTCGCTCCCATTCTAGATAGTCCCTGATGTGCAATCTGCCTTCATATAATGGTATGCCAAGCTTCACACAAAAATCATGGTCATGATGGTTTGTCCCTCGATACTGGCAATGCCTTAATTGGTCATGTCGGGGATCATCTTCTCCCAAATCAGCTAATTCAAGCTAAATATACGCTTTTGTACCTTCCTCTGAGTCTGTGCTTTCGTGAATTGTCGTTGGGACCTTTCTTAGGTTACGTTTGAATTGACAACCCCTTCGCAGTGTAGGTATGGTTATTGAATGTAGGATACGGTAATGAGGTTGTAATTGTAATCCTATTTTAATAACTTGCAGCTCCTTGCGCATTTTCATAGAAAACCTGAAAAGTTCAGCAGTCAAATTGTCTAGCTACCATGCTACGCTGGTTTGTGCCATCCATAAGGTGTCAACGTTGTGATCGTCATTGCCACCAACCTGTTTATTGGATTCTGCCATCCTTCACGAGCCCAAGCTCTAATACTAATTTAGTGTAGGTAATCCTGAAAGAGAAAGAAAGGCGATACAACAAACTAAAGAACAAAACAAGTAGTAGGAAAACCATAAGTATTGATATATTTATTTATGCTTTCAACTAGTACATTTTCTATAAATATGATTTGTGAGAATCTGAAAATACATAGTGTTAAAAAAATGAAGTTTTGAGCGCTTTGGCATTGTGCTTGTGAGGTTTGTGGCGCTAGATTTCAGAGCACAGCGGCGCCAAAAACTACTGCTGTGGCATTTGAGTCTCTGTTATATAATAATTCTGGACTCGACATGCAGCGCTGTCGTGTTGGGTCAGCCGCATGCGCGTAGATTGCTAAACAACATATATACTATATATTATATATTATATATATATATATATATTATAGATATATATATATATATATTTATTGCATCATATAAATGAGTATGATATTTGCATTCAAGTAAGTGTGAACACTATTAATTTATTTGGGTTGGCTGTTAAATGTTAACTACCTACATGGCCGGGTGGGCTGACGGACTTTCCTAACTGTGAAGACTATAAATAATAACTGATCATATTGATAAAATGGAATGCTATTGATTAGATTGATTGAATTGAGCAATGTATATTGATTCTTCAAGTCTTTTGTGTTGAAGCTTTAGTGAATTTAAGTTTATTGTTTGGTTGTTTAGCTCATTATGTGAATTTTAATGATTTTAGTTCATGAAAGTGTTTTAGGACCAGTTGGAGTGAACTTGCAGAGATTTTTTAGTTTTTTTTTTAATTTTGTTTTGGTATTTTCTTTTATTATTTTTGTAGTTATGAGCTATTGATATATTAGCGATTGTACTGATTTTTTACTATTGTATATGATTTTGAGAGAATGATATAATAATGCATATAATTTTTATGCTTCCACTGGATATAAAATTTATATTAATGTTGTATAGAAGCTCTGGTATATTTTGGTAAGCAAATAAAAAAAATAGGAAACCCTAAACTAGGAAATAAGATAGTAAAGCATAATAAAAAAAAGGTTTGCAATAACCGAATGATGCACTGCGTCACTAATTGATGTCTTCCTAATCTTAGCTTCCGACCCAAATACTAGGATAAGACTCTCTTATGATGATGAGTTTTCTTCTAAGAAGATTGAAATATTATTCTATGCAGGGTAATATTTTGTATGCTGTTAGACCATTGATGCTCACTCAATTTCTTAGAGCTTTCTCGGTACTTCTTCAACGGCTCTTCTGAACTACACTTTGCGAATTTCTTCACATGGTGACGACCATGGCAATATACTTGGCTCCACTGCCGAACAAATGAATTTTTCGTTGTTAATAGCCAAAGATACCAAGCTACCTGATGAATGAATCTTTTTTGGTGCATTTCATCTTGTGTGAAGTAGAAAAACGTGAAACTTCCCAGTCAGCCCCAGTCACTCAATGGACTTGAATGTGGAAATTCAAAATCTTCGCATAGAAAACCAGGTTATTAGTAGCTGTTGGCCACCTACAGATGTGGAAAACTGCTCCAGATTTTGAATATCCTCGAAGTAGAAATCTGCGGTTGCAGCCATATAATTCCTCACAGGCTGCTTTCAGTAAAGTTGCTGTAGATGTTGGTCAGTTGGAAGCCCCAATATCTGTTGAGATTGATACGAACTGGACCTTAGAGGAAGGCTCAATACCAGTAAGCACATCAGTGCTGCAAGATTCAGAATTACTGCTTTGCCAATCTCATGAATATCCTGCTTCAGAACCCACAGGTCAGTTTGAAGAAGAAGGTGATATCTCTGTCCAAAGAATACAGTTTACCAATCCTCCTGAAAAGAAAGGATTAGAGAGCAAACTCCAGAAGAGCAGCTCATACGAAGAACAACGGGCAGGCTTGGAGAGATGTAGCTCAAATACTATACTGAGAAACTTGGGTGTACTGATGCGTGAAATGGGTAATAAAGAAACTGAATCAGGATTGCCCTATGATTTGTTCGTGTGGAGAGACGAAAGCAGGCAGTAATATGAGGTAAGGCCACAAGATCTGCAACCAAAGATTGGTTTGAAATTACTACTAGCGAGTGGAAATTTGCATTTGAGAAGGGGGATTCATACAGCATTGCCCATGTGGTTATATTGGGCACAGATAAAGCAAATGTAACAGTTTGAAAAATCCATACAAGCTATGCCGTCAAAACGTCCTTGGCCTTGCACTTCTCATGTCAAAACGCTGAATTGGTGTTTGTATTGCTTGGTTTTTCTGCCACCTATCAACTAACACTGTCAAAGACAAATTCTCAATCGGTTTCTATGATGAAATGCAGTGCTGTACAAATCTAACGTATTATTGCTCGGCTGTAAGTTCTTCATGCTAACAATGGATTTGTAGGCTTATTATCTAATTATGTAAACTGTCTTGTTTAATTTTATATCTCCAATGTAAAATTTCTCAGTTTCGTTCAGCTAATGTACTTTTTTTGGATATTTAGGCCAATTAAGGCTAATTTACATAGACATCATATACGTAAGACTCAAATTGACCTCCAGATGAAATTTCTTAGTTGACAGTCAAAACTCTCAATCAATAGATCAAGATGAGTTACGTTCAGCTAATATACTTTAGAGAACTTTTAATGTGTCAAAAGTACGCAATTGATTGTTATGGCTTTTTCTTGTCAAAAATCGAAACTTTTTATATACTTTTTCGGAGGGTATCTTGGTTCAATTTCATTTTACTCAGACTCAATGATAACTTTTTGCAGTGTATAATGGTAAGGTTTCATCTGACTACTACAAATACTATATGGTATCTGAGTTTGGGTGCTCACTTTAGCTAGTTGCTTATACATGTTAGGGGCTCTTTTGGTATCAAGATTCTTTCGGGGAATTTTTACGTGCCGTCATAACCGTTTGAAGGCCGATCAGAATGTATATGTATCTAATAATATAGTGAAACACAGTAAATTAGTGATGTGTCGCATCCTGATTGACCTTCGGATGATGTTCAATGACTACACGTGTAATTTTGTCAAATTTACTGAGATTATCAATCAAAGCGGGAATAGTCGATCAATGATAGTTAATTGATACCATTGCCAATAAACATTATAAATAATTCAACAGTATTATCTTTCATTGTATAAAGAGTTATTAATTCAACAAATTTTCAGACCTGTCAAAATCATGCATAAATTCATTTTTAATATTTTGTGCAGTTTAATGATGTGGTGTGTTCTAATTGGTCTTCACACGGCGTCCAATGACCACACGTATAAATTTTCGCAAAAATTTGGCTCATGATCTTCAAATATCAAAAGCGGGAATAAATGATCAAATGGTAGTTAATTATTGCCAATTAACATTATAAATAATCCAACAGTATTATCTTTCATTGTATAAAAAGTTACTAATCATCAAAATTTTCTCCTGTCAAATGGAATTTTGGAGTCTAGAGTTATAAATGCAAATCATTATAGAGTAATCATTAACTTCATTTAATAAAAATTAAAGCATACACATTTGAAATTTATTAATGAATATAAATATCATTATATCATTTAATAAAGTATTTTGCTGTTCTATAAATATAATATGTGAATTTATAATATAAACATCCTATTAGATATTCTTAAAAATTATAAAATGCCAAATTTAGGATAAAAAATAACTACCAAATGACTTTTTTGCGTTTGTTGATTGCAATTTTTTTTCTAAGAGTTTGGTTGGGACAATTTTTTAATGCTATTTAAAACAGTATTTTAGTTTAAAAAAATTAATTAGAATTTTTTTATTAAAAATTATTTTAAAAAAATAATTTAAAAATGTGTCGCAAACGAAGCTTAAATCATCTAATAGTATCCATTTTTCCTTTTATTCTGTAAAAGACCACCTGGCTTGAAGATAAGCAAGGAATAAAGTGCCCCATGGATTAATTGACCATGATTTGGTGATAGTAATGGATTCTCTTTCTTCTTCTTCATTTTTTTTTTTTTTTATAATGGTTTTACGCAGAAAAATGTTTATCTTCAACTTTTTTAAGGTTGTTTGAGATGGCTATAATTTTTTTTTTAAATGTGGTTATAAAGTGATTGTGAGGAAAGTAATTTTTTAAAAGTTGATGAAAAAAGTAGATTATAACAGTAGAAAAAAAAAATAATCAAATAAAAATTAGGATTATGATTTAAAAAATACCAAATAAATCTTAAAGCTCGTGTCTTTTTTCTTCTTTTTTAAGGCAGGTTAATTTAGTCATTAGTTTAGTTGTCGACCTTATCAAAATCTAACTTAAAATAATATCACAATCAGTGAAGCTGATATCATGATAAGTTGCTTTAAGAAATCAATTCATGGGGTCTTTTTTTAATTAAGGGAAAAGAAAATTTCACTTAGGCCGAGTTTTTGAATACGTATCACTAGAATTTTTATTAGGTCCGATGTCCTGACGTAGCTCTACATTCAGACACCAGTAAAATGGTGCAACGTGCTCTTACACTTTACCGTGCGGCCCGACGACTTGACCCGGACTGGACCCGGGATTGTTATGTATTGGCTGAATTGTGCATACCGGGGTATTGCTAGGTATTGCTCGATATTGCTCGGCAATAACGAGAAATACCATTCAGTCAAGACCAATACCTAGAAATACTAAGCAAAACCTCAGTTTTGCTAGGTATTGCTCGGTATTGCTCAGTATTGTTAGGTATTGGTCTTGATAAAGCGGTATTTCTCGTTATTGTCAAGCAATAACTAGCAATGCCTAGCAATACCGAGCAATACCTAGCAATATACGAACATAGCAATATCGGGTTCCGGTCCGGGTCAGGTCGTCGGGCCGCGCGGTAAAGAGTAAGAGCACGTGTCGACATGTTATTGGCCTCTGAATGTAGAGCTACGTCTGGTGTCTGGACCTATTAATTGCTCCGTATCAGTGGCACTTTCCCAGCTATCTCATAGTTAGTGCAGCTCTTACTCTGCCTACCTTAAGGATTTTGAAATGAAGGGTATTTATACGATGCGAAGAGGGGAGTTAACAGCCTCGTTCTTGTGCAGGGGCGAAATAAATCTTTTTTTCATTATGGGTAAAGCTATTACTGTGAAATATATAGTCTTATATATAAAATAGTGATGAATTTTTTTCTCAAAATTTGGACAACTATATTTATTGAAGGTGAGCAAAATAGTTAAAATTTTATTTTGTTAAGCAAATCACAAACCTTGCCTTTCACGGTGCACTTCATCTAAAAAATAGCATTGCACTGAGATTTAACAGGTTGGCGAGTGGCTAATAGTAGTCATTCAATAATTGATACAACTGCATCAGCCTCATCGCCAATTCTTCTCTTTTTTCTTCACCCTCCTCAGTTGGTGTGGTTACATTATCAAATTCTCCTTCGACTAACTGTGTCCTGGTTGAGTCCAGTGGGTTTAGAGTACAAATTCTTCTTATGTGGTATGTGCTACTGAACATGCTATAACTTCTTGTAGGCCACCTATATACCATGCTGAAAGCTGATTGTTAAACTCATTGAGTTTCTTTTTGGCACTTAATTTGTAAAATTCTTCGGTGTATTCATTAACAGTGCAGTTTCCCTGTGTACAATGTTGATATCTCATATAGAGCATTTATTCGTAATCCGCTTGAAGGAAATAACCATGTACCAACTGCTTCATCCTATAACAACTTTAAATGGGCCCCTTCCCTTCATGGCGCCTAACTTGCAAAGCTTGCTGCCACGAAGCGCCCACCCCTCCTTTCAAAGGACAGACGACATACTTCACCTGTTTTTCGAGCACAAACTCCATGTATTCCAAAAACATTTACACTGCTCTTTCCCAATCCAAGTAATCCTCAATGTGCAATCGTCCATCAAAGAATGGAATGTCCAGTTTAACTCAAAAGTCGCTATTATGTTGGCAATGTCGGTCTTGGAGACGTCTTACTGGTGGGCGTACCATACTTTCACCTTCATGAGAATTTGAATAATCGAATCCGGACGGTTCAGACACCGGACGAAGGGCGAATCCGAACGGTTCGGACATCGGACGTAACAATTCGCCGCTCTTCTCACGTTCGGACGCTATCCTCACCATTGGGACTAATATTCTTCTTACTTTCATGCTCATGCACTGCATTATATTGGCATATAATATAAAGATATAAGGCTCGTATATGATCTTTTTTAAATAATAAATATCTAAATTTTTATATTTATTTGTATCACATTTAAAAGTTTTTAACGTTAAATCATTAAAGATTATTTGTTAATAATAAGGAGATTAGTGCGGTCGAAGAGGGGTCCACCCTGTCGAGCCGGAAAAATTACATAAGTTGTATGAGCTTCTCAGAGTCCTCACCATTGGGACTAATGGTCAAGCCTGGTCATCTCCTCCTCCTCCTCCACCTCATCATCTCCCTTTCCTCTTTGCATTCGCCATCAAATTCCACACCATCTTTTTTAAGCCCATTAGTGCTCGATGAAGACGACGGCGGCCAGTTCTGCAACGGCACAGACATCCCCTTCCCCTTCGGCATCTCAGGTTACAAGTCTTTAGCACCAGGCTTTAACATCACCTGCAATCAAGGAAACGGAAATCTTCAAACTTCACCCCCACGACTCAAACTCTTCTCCGATGAGCTTCCCATCATCGACATATCTCTCAACGATGGCTTTCTCCGCGTCAACCTTGACCCCTTAAACTGGCGCTGCGATAGTCCCTTTGCGGAAGAACCAAGCAAATATCGAGACCTCCTCAAAGACTCCCCCTTTACCTTCTCCTCGACTCAAAATGTGCTTACTGTAATAGGCTGCGACGCGATGGTTTTCCTACAGCAGCAGGAGAACAACAAGACCGTTAATAGAAGCTGCGTCTCGTTCTGCGAGAGTACAGAGAGTGTAGTGGATGGATTTTGTTCTGGTGTGGGTTGTTGCCAGGCTTCCTTACCCGAAAATCTGAAAAGCTTCGACCTTGATTTTCAAAGCATTCGAAACACGATAGGATCGAATGTGACAAACATGCTGTGTGGCAGGGCGTTCATTCTGGAACAGAAAGCTTTTGAATTTTCAGCGGAAGATATTAATGGAGTGGTAGAAGGAGGTGCGCCGAGGTCTGTCGTGCTCAATTGGTCGATTGGGAATAAGTCATGTGATGAGGCTAAGAGGAGTGGTGCCGATTCTTATATTTGTGCGGAGAGATCAGAGTGCAATGATTCGAGTACTGGAGTTGGATATCTGTGCCGTTGCTTGGAAGGATATGATGGCAATCCTTATATACCAGATGGATGCAAAGGTACATAAATTTAGCTTGATTTCTGATATTTACTGAAATTATGATGATTAATAATAAACACAATTGAATTTTTTTCAGATGTCGATGAGTGCAGCGTCAATGGGACAAGCCCGTGTACAAGGAAATGCTTGAATTTTGACGGAGGTTACCGTTGTTCCTGCCCCTTTGGAACAACCGGCGATGGCAAGAAACAAGGCAGCGGCTGCGAGAGAGTTGCGCCAATCGAGATTGCTTTGGCTGCTGGGCTCTTCCTTTTGCTTCTCCTCTTTGTTTTGGGCCTGTTAACTTACAGAAAGCTGAGGGGACGACGTGTTGAAATGCTCAAGCAGAAGAATTTCATGCGGAACGGAGGACTTCTGCTACAGCAGCACTTATCTGTCAGAGAGGTCGCCGCCAAGATCTTCACGGCCAGCGAGCTTGAAACGGCAACTGACAATTTCAGTGACAACCACATATTGGGGCATGGCGGGTACGGTACAGTTTATAAAGGAACATTGTCTGATGGTAGGGAAGTTGCGATCAAGAAATCGAAGCTGGTGGATGAGACTCAGATCGAGCAGTTTATTAATGAAATGGTCATTCTTTCTCAGATCAATCACAGGAACGTGGTTAAGTTGCTGGGCTGCTGCTTGGAAACACAGGTGCCTCTTCTCGTCTATGAATTCATCTCCAATGGAACCCTCTTCGACCACATGCATTCGGACAGCGAATTAAAAACGTCGCCTTTATCGTGGGAAACTCGCCTGCGAATTGCAGGGGAGACGGCGGCGGCTCTTGCTTATCTGCACAAAGCGGCTTCAACGCCCATCATTCACAGGGATGTGAAGTCGGCCAACATACTTTTGGATGAGGAGTTTACTGCAAAAGTTTCGGATTTTGGAGCTTCAAGGCTTGTTCCTTATAATCAGACTCATGTTACGACGGTGGTGCAGGGAACTCTGGGCTACTTAGACCCGGAGTACTTTCACACCGGCTTGCTCTCGGAGAAGAGCGATGTGTACAGCTTCGGTGTTGTTCTGGTTGAGCTCTTGACTGCAGAGAAGCCGGTTTCATTTTCTAAGTCGGAGGAGCAAAGGAACCTGGCGTCATATTTTGTTGGGTTGGAGAAAGAGAACAGAATATTAGAAATAGTGGATCGGCGGGTGGCTAAGGATGCAGAGCCGCTGAGCTTGTCTGCGGCGGCGGAGCTTGCGAGGAGGTGTTTGAATGTTAGAGGAGAGGATAGGCCGATGATGAAGGAAGTGGCGGTGGAGCTCAATGCGCTGAGAAGCCTTCTCATGCTTAGAAGGCCGCCGGAAAGGAGTGCTGCAGAAGAGCAGAGTAGATGTCTGCTTAGGCCTCTGAATATTTGCAGGAATGATGGGGAAATTAGCATGGAAAGCTCAATATCTGATGCTGTTTACTGAACGGAAAGCTCAATAGGGGATCACTAAGAAAGTTTTTTTAGGCATAAGAAATCATTTTTAGTCTATTTAGGATGAGATTTTAAGTTTCAATCTTGAGTGATTACCTCCATTAAGCGCCCAACATTGGGCAAATTATTGTGTCTGGTGTCCGGATTCGTCCTGACACCAATAAAAACGCGTCACGTCACTCAAAAATACCTGGGCCCAGTGCATCCGGGTGAGATGTCGTGCCCGAATTAGATGTCCGCATTTCAGGTGACAGGACGCAATCATTTGCCCCAACATTGAGACTCAACAAATACATAGTAAAATGATGTATTTTTCTAGTTATTTCCATGTTTTCTAGTGTGTACTGTCTTTTTTGGCATGTTGTTATAAATAATGGGTCCCTAATCATGTAAATTTTTAACCTCATATATATACTCTCCTTGCAATTTTCTTAGATGGAGTGAAAACTTGTAATTCTTAATTAAGCAAAAAGGGTTCTTTGTTCTCTTCCTTCTTTTATATCTATTCTCTTTAGGTTAAAGCTAACTTGCTGTAATGCTCCATGGATAAGATTAGATCCAACAATTTCAATGATATAGTATGGATAATGTCAAAGGCCAGGAGTCATGCCAATGATCGACTTATGAAGCATTTTGTATTGTGCAACTATAGTAATTATAAATTCATCACATATATACATATCTAGAATATGAAGGATTGTTCTGCTAGAATGATAAAGGAAACAGTAAAACATTTCTTCTGCAAGACAACACCCTGTGATGACCATGTGATGCACTAGGCTTTTGGGTAAAATTATGGTGTAGGAAAGATGATATATACTCTATTGATTGACATCTCATTAAAGATCATGAGCAATCAATCAGAATGGAGTGCCAAGAGAAAACTATAAGCATGGCTGACTTAGGACTATAAGATCTAAGTTTATAGGTGACCAAGTTCTTTCCTAGGCATGGTTGAGGAAACCCTCCCTCAAGCATCATTGAGATACAAGCTAATAATAGGAATCATCTTGAAACCTTTTTAGAATCTAAATATCATGATAAACAAAAGAGCGATGTAGCATTAAAGTGATGGCTACATCATAGTAATTATTGAGTTATAGATCTCACACGTTAATTAAGGATCTCTCGATATAAATCCCATATAAGAAAGAAAGAGATACAGGATGAAAGTATGCATAAGCTTTAAAAACTTCTCTTCAAGGATTTTATCTCCCCCTAATATTGCCCAATAATAATAAAGATATGTTAAAATATATGGAATCATTTACAAGTCATGCCATCTACCAATTGTCACCTACTAATTATCAAATATCTAGTGTAACATAATTGAGAATGAGTAATGAAGAAGTAAATGATAAAATAAAAGAAAAAAAATGATTATTTCAAGAAGATATCATATATTATATCCTAATTGACTTTAACTTATATAATAATTAAAATCATATAAAAAAGTAAGAAAAAAATTACATAAAAAATTAAATCAAACTTTTTTCATGCAAATATCACATATATATCAATAATAATAATAATAATAACAATTATAAGCCACAGCAAGAGTGAGCAACAACTCAACAAATAATGAACAACTAAGCATTTTTCCTTTTTAAGTGGTTTAACATTATATCTGAACTTGTTAAATAATGTAATTTATGTTCTTTTTAAGCAAATGACAACATTAATTGTTGAAATGAAGCCTTGTGAGGAATGTTGCCTTTGTAGATCAACTCATGAAATGCGTAGTCAATATTAGTTGAGAACCAAATACATTATGATTTTCGTGCTACAATCTTTGTCGCTAGTAACCTAATAAGCTCTCAAATAATATTAAAGCTATTCAATCTCTCCATAGACTCCATTCCATATGAACAACTATTTGATACTAAAAGACTAGATGTGCATCCATTCAACTAATCTTGAAAGCTTAGTAGCAAACTAGCCACTCCACCTTATCTTTAGTAACATGAAAAATCTCTTTGTGATAATTCAATTTGGAATTAACTACTTCTGATACAATGGATGAATCATTATAAGAGGTCTCCAATAAAGAGAACATGCTAACAAGTATATTCATATGATTTTGCTAGAATTGAGATCTCCAAGTCATAAGTCACTTTGACATCCTATACCCTCAATAAAAGCAACTTGATGTTAGCCTAAGTGAGCTTGATAGCTTTGGCCTTTCCTTCTCCCAAAGTATCCCATAAGTTAATTTTCTCAAAGGAGCTAACATTGTTGTACAACAAAATTTCAAACTCCTTTTTTTAGTAGGAGGTTCAAAAATGCTTATTCCATCTTAAATTCCAACCTCGATGACATGCTCTTATTGGCCCCAAATTATTGTAAATAATTTGGTACAAAATACAACTTTCTCAATTTTATTACCCAAGCCTCTCCATTGTAGCTTCAATTAAAATTATCCCCCTATTATACTGATCACTTGGGGGAAGTCACTATTGGCGAATAAGCACATCATATTTCAAAGAATTTAGAATATTTATGACTAAATCTATGACAACGATCATTGTCTTTGGCTATCCAAATTTTTGAGCTAAAAAATATCCTAACATATTGGATATTACATGCGTCATGAACCCACTTATTACCTCAGTATGTGGTCATGTGCAAGTCAATATAGTAGTAGGTACCACCATTGAAGATATAATCAAGACCTTATTTTTCTCTAATTGGGGAATGATAACGGGTCTTGTCTTTTACTTTTTTATTTATAACTAAAGCAATATATCTCTCTCAATAGCTTCTTACTCTACATTTTTCGATGTTATTCTAGCCTCAATAATAAACCTTGAAAAGATGAGGATTTCTCTTATGAGCATTCTCTCGACACTTCCAATTTAGTCGGTTTATGATGAAAATACAAGCCAATATGACGAAATCATCCATATATAATAATGGCAAAAATTCGGGAGTCCCAAAATTTAAGCAATTGAATAAAATTACAACCAAACTTTCTAATTTAAAGGCAATTTAACTTAGAGAGAGAGTCTTTTATCAACTTCACACTTTTTTCTCACTTGAAGATTTATGATCAATTTCATAATCATTGATCACTCAACTACTATTTTTTAACTTTGTCTATTAAATATAAATATATTTCATATTGTTGACCATATAATGTCGGCCTTATTCTTACTCATAAATAGGATGGGTCAACCCTGGCACATAATTTGGCTTGATGATCTATACAATAAAAATTTACAATTTTAGCTAATCTAACCACTAAATCAATCTCACAAACTCTCTCTCTCTCTCTCTCTCTCTCTCTCTCTCTCTCTTTTTCTCTTACAATTAATGTACTCTGATTTGGTTGACTCAAATCATTCCTTACAATAACAGATTTTCTAAGAGATCTAAGGTTCTTAGCCTACTTAGGTCATCTCCAACCGAACGCTAAACGAGTGTATGGAGTCGTTCCATCGCTCCAACTGAACGCGAAAATTTCCGCCATTTAATTGCAGGTGAACAGTGCGACGCCAATATTGGCGTCTCACTGTTCACTCACGCCATTTTCTGCTCTCAATCGAAAAAACGCTCGTTACCTTCCTAGAAACAACTAAAATGGCGTTCGATTGGAGCATCACCACGCCAATTTTAGAGTTCTGCGTTACTTGCCCTGAAAAATGAAATTATCGGTTGGAGATGCCCTTAGTCCAATCTCGCAGTCCTAAGTTTCGGCCGTTCCTCCAATGGAAGTCGACCAAATTCCATTGGAGAACACAAATCCAAATGAAAACCAAATTCAAATTTTGAATGATTGCAGATGTAGCAATCAAATTTTCAATCCTGGATGAGGAATTCCTACGGGCCCATGATTGCGAGTGACACCGCAATTCTCGCTGAGGGAGAAAATAACGAACAGGACCAGGCGCCATTGTTGACCTCTAGTCCTTCGCTGGACGTCTACGCGAAGATGGATTTCTTTACATTGTTGGACTCCCGCCGACTACGGTCCTCCTGACTTATGTCGCCCGCCGACTACAGTTTTTCCGACCTTCGTCGCCCGCCGACTACGGTCCTCCTGACTTATGTCGCCCGCCGGATACAAGTCTTCCGACCTCCGTCGCCCTCCGACTACGGTCCTTCCGACCAAACGAACATGTCAATAATGACTCTTTGTATTAACATCTTGTAATGTACTCCATAGGATGTACATCAAGCTAAGACCTTCCACCAAGGAAGGGCCTCATTTGTAATCGACTGCAATACTAGTGGATTCATTCAAACTGGGCTAGGCCCCGTGGTTTTTTCCCCTTTTCAGAGGTTTTCCACTTAAAAATCTTGGTGTCTCATAAATGCTAGACCCTTTCTCTTATCTGATTGCGTGCCGGATTTTCGTACAACGCTAAGACGATAAACTGTATATTTCTCTACCGCCGCGAATACTCCTGGACGCAACAACTCTGAATTGGTTGACTCAAATCATTCCTTAGAATAGCAATTAACATATCTTCTAAGAGATCTAAGGTTCTTAGCCTACTTAGTCCAATCTCGCAGTCCTAAGTTTGGCCGTTCGGGAGTCAACCAAATTCCATTGGATAACACAAATCCAAATGAAAACCAAATTCAAATTTTGAATGATTGCAGATGTAGCAATCAAATTTTCAATCCTGGATGAGGAATTCCTACGGGCCCATGATTGCGAATGACACCGCAATTCTCGCTGAGGGAGAAAATAACGAACAGGACCAGGCGCCATTGTTGACCTCTAGTCGCGCTCCGACCGAAGACCCAATGGAAAAAAAAAAAGGAATGATTTTCCTAAGGGAAAAAAGATAAAATAGAGATCCTTTGGGACGCAATGCGTATTAAAAATTCGGTTGGGCTAAAGCGGTGGGGACATGACTGTGGATCGGCTTTTTCCGGGTTGCGCAAATGGACAGCGGAAACCGACGGGGACGAGGACAGGATAATGGTCTCCCAGTTGAAGAAGCCCTACTCCTCTTTATATCAACGAGAACTTCTTCCGCGCCTCCTTACTGTTCATTTGGATCTTCTCCCGGTCACTTTCAAGGTCGGGAATTCGTGTTATCCATCGGGACGCCTTTGATTTTCCGCCACGGTTTCGACTTCTTGTCGATCTTAAGGTAAGATGCTGTGGTTTTCCTTCTGATTTATATGGATCTTTGTATCTGCCGTCGTTTGAGCGATCGAGAAGCGCTTGTGGGTCTCAAAGATGCAACATTGCTTTTCTTTGATGTGATTCTTCATGAATGCTTTGGTTATTAATGACGGAAAGCCTTTAATGTCATCATATTTCTCAAATTGATAGCCCATAATTAGACGCTTTAATTATTTTGCAATTCGTTGACTTTCCGCTTCATGAACTATTTAAGCTAAAAGAAGATTTTGTGTTCTTTATACTTGTATAGATCGGGTGATTAGTAGGCAAAGAAATCCTTTGATGTAGGGAAGAGTGATATTTTTGCTTTGTTGCATGGATCAGGCCAGAAGTTCTTAGGAAGAGTTGTTTGAAATAATTTTGCAGGAATTGCTGATCTAGGTCAAGACAACTTGGCGTAAAGCAGTACCTTGTTTTGATGTTTCCTGTGAGCCGGATTTGTATGGAGGATCCTAAAGCAGAAGACTCTGATGAGGAAGAACCTGGCACTTTAAATGAGTTTGGGAATGTTCATCTTGACAAGTCATTTTCAGCTCCTGGTGTAAAGAGAGGCTTATCCTCTACCAGTAGTGTTCACGAATTACTTGAATGCCCAATATGCACAAACTCGATGTATCCTCCCATATACCAGGTTTTCTCCATATCCCTCTCTCTGGAAACTCTTTAACGACAGTCTTTCTATATGATTTCAATTTGGATTTTGTCTGAAAGGGCTTTGTTTTGTTAACATACATACTTATTAAATTATTTACTGCTTCAGTGACTTTGTTTTATGATAACTTTATCAAAGCAAGCTAATGTTATTCTGCCATATCATGAAATGAAATTTATTTTTAGGGGGATTTACATACATACCACTTTCTTTTATGTTATTTACATATCTAATACTCAAAATTTTAATATTACATTCCTATCACTCATATAAAAGTTTAATATCAAATATACCACTCCTATATTTCATTCCTACCATCCATAACACCTTATAAACTTTAATATTTCATTCCATGCACCCATATTTGTTTTATGGGTGGTAGGCATGTAATATTATAATTTTAGCCTTTTAGGTGTTAGATATGTAAATAGCATGAAATAAAGTGGTATGTATGTAGTTGGAGATTGGTTAATGAACTGTCAACGGTGTATTAATGGAAGTAGATGTTAAATTGTTTTGTTCTCTATAAACTAGAGGGCCCCGGGTCCCCAAGTAGAAATTGGTATTACTCGTGGCTTTGTTAATAATGCAATTTTTGTAACTTAGGCTTCGTTTAGGACGGCTTTCTTTCTGCTTCTTAAAACAGCTTTTAGTACAAAAGTTAAGAAGCAGAAAGAATGTCATCCCAAATGAAGCGTTAGATGTAACAGGCTTTGTTTGGATTGGCGAAAAGTGAGTGAAATGAAGTACCCATGATTTATGCTTTGATTATGAATTTGAATTTTGAAGCCTTTGATTTAAGCTTCCCAACCTTTTTATTTTCTTTCCCCTGCGCTCAAATTTCTATGATATAAGCAAAGGGTAGATAATGGCACATCTAAGGTCTTTGTATCTCAATGAAATACAGATTACAAATTTATATAATTGTTATTTTCTGGCACGGTTAGCAGTATAATTTAGTAAAATTGAATCTTTTTTGTTAATTCTTCGGAAATTTAATAATGAAGGATAACGTGACTTTTTTTGGCTGATTTGTTTGTTTGCAAGGTAATTAGAAGCTAACTAATCTAAGTATGGCAACGGATAAGCCTGAGATAAGACATTCATTCATCACTGACCTATACTACTTTTAAAATAGCATTTGATAGTCTACTAAAATAAAACCTATTTAGAAAAAAATATGGCCATTCATCTGTTTTCAATATAGATTACTATTAAGGGTGTTTGATATTCCACAGTTAAAAATAACTTAGGTAAAATCATGGCCACTCACCCTTTAATTTTATATATATAGAGAGAGAGAGAGAGAGAGAGAGAATAAATGGTTTTTTGACTCTTTATGAAGGACCAAAATGAACCTCAACTCAATTAAAGGACGATTTTGATTCATCAAGTCTTTAAAAAAGAATGAAAATAGTCCCATGGTGGGACTATTTTGGTTCATCTATTATATAAAGAGTCAATGGACCATTTTGATCATTCTCTCTCTATATATATTAATTATTATTATTATTATTCCAGGAAAAAATTGGAATGAAAAGATAAAAATTAAAAGAACCTATTTGCAATTTCACATCCAGGTGAAAAAAAATAAAATAAGGTAGAGTAGTTTAGATCATGCATGCCATTTTAAAATGTAAAATAAAATTAAGTGTTAAGATTTTACTTTATTGGACAGTTAGGCATTTTTATTAATAGTAGTATATAGGGAAAAAAATGAAAGAGTGGTCATGTAATGCTGTGCTTGAGCCCACATCAAGAGTTAAGGCTAGACCAAAGTCTAGATTTAACCAAGTTGGCTTATGATTTTTTTTCTTTTGCCGTTTTATGCAATTTAGGTTGAAATTATCCATTTGGATTATCTTTTGTTTAAATTTAAATTATTTGTTAGAATTAGATTTAATTTTCGATGGGGTTATATTGGGAATCGGGCTGACCTCCAACATTAGGTGAGATTCCACTTGATGATGAGAATTAATCTATCATATTCAAATTTCATATGATTATTTAGGGATAAAAATAACCTATAGCATGTCGCCTTAACTTAAAATCAAATCAACCATCTAGATCAAATATAAGGTCACTTTTTGCAAAATTAATCAATTTTATCTTTTAAATTTCCTATAGTTTTAAAATCTATCAAATATTTAATTCTAGTTCAGAAATTGATTTCAAATTTATTAGAACTATTTTAAAAATATCTACTTTTGAAAATTCAATAAATTAAGGTGACAAGCCTTGGACTTTATTAGATTTTATTTTAATGTATGTGATATTGTCCTTATAATACTATTTCTATAAATTGGAGTTTGTGGCAATGGATGTCATTAATGCTTAAATGAATTGAAATTATAATATTTCTCCTCTCTTTCTCTCCTTTTGGTTACCTTGGTTGTTTTGGTTGGCTTCATTTTAGTGGAATATCAAGCACTTTTTCATAGTAGTCTATAAAAAATAAATGAATGAATGGGGATTATTTTTCTAGGCAGATTTTATTCTAGTAGAATATCAAGTGCCATTTGAATAGCAGTAAAGATAAAACATGAATGAAGGCCCTTGATTAACTTTGAGTGGAGTATCAATAGCCGTTTTAAAAGGTAGTATAGAAGTTCATTTAGATATGTAAAAGATTTTTTTTCCCTATGCTGAAAATTTTCATATACGTATGAGAATGGCGACTCTCTCTTAGAGATAGAATGTGAAACAAGATATACGTGTAAAGGTCGGAGTAGCTCCAAAGAGTCACCTTAGATGGTTTGGTCACATAAAACGTCAGCCTTCTGATGGAGTAGCTCCAAAGAGTCGTCTTAGATGGTTTGTTCACATAAAATGTTGGTCTTTTGATGACCCGATTAGAAGAGTAAATATATTAGAGATTTGACCTATGTTAAGAGAGGTTGAGGTAGACATAGAAAGACTTGATTAGAAAATATTAGAAATGACCTTATTTTATTAGATTTAAATGAGAATTTGACTCTTAATAGGACACAAAGGAGAAAAAAAGATTCATGTAGCCGACCCCACAATGGATAAAGGTTTGATGTTGTTATTTTTGTTGAAAATTTTCATATAATAATTTTTTTGAGATTAAATGATCTCACAGGGTTTTTAATCATACATTATGAATAATAAACATTTAATTTTCATTATAAATAACCATATTTCAAGATAGAATGACATTCATTTTTTTTGTTTCAAAATATTATTAAAAAATGTTTTTTTTAAATAATCGCATTAAATCCAAATTTAAAAGTAGAATGCCTTTAATTAGTAGAAGGAAAATGAGGAAAATGCACTTATGACATGCATTTTTACTGGTTTCATGAAATATATGATCTTTATGAATGCTATGTGTTGTTGTTATTAGTAAATCAATTTGATTTCATGATTCCATTTTCCATATTAGAGGGAGTTGAAAGCAAACATTAATTATGGAAGTGAACCTTAGAGTTTAAAGGTTTTTCGTTTCAGCAGATCTACTCGAATACATGGAGTATAATTTTAGTAATAATGGATTTAGTGTGAGGATTGTGACTTTGGGCGATCAAGTCATTAATAAGAGTGCGTGTTTTAGATATCTCAAGTTTATTGTTCAAAGTGATGGTGAAATAGATGGGGATATTATTTGTAGAATTCAAGTTGGATGGTTGAAGTGGAGGAATGCATCAGGCCTGTTGTGTGATAGAAAATAACTCCTCAAACATTAGAGAAAATTTTATAAGATGGTGGTAAGACCTGTAATGCTTTATGACGCAGAATGTTAGCCATTAAAAGAGAAACATAAAATTAAGTTAAGTGTTATAGAGATGAGGATGCTCAGGTGGATGAGTGGCTTCATTCTTAGAGATAGAATGTGAAATTAGTATATAGGTGAAAAAGTTGGAATAGCTTTAGTGGCAGATAAGATTACAGAGAGTCACTTTAGAGGTTAGATCACATAAAATGTCGGCCTTCTGATAACCCGGTTAGGAAAGTAGATGTATTAGATTTGGCCGATGTTAAGAAAGGTAGAAGTAGACCTAAAAAGACATGGTTAGAAAAATTAGAAATGATCTTTTTTATTAGATTTAAATGGGAATTTGACTAGGACACAATAGAGAAAAAGGATTCGTGTAGTTAACCTCATGTAGTCAAATGAAGACTTAATGTTATTGTTGTTGTATTCCATTTCCCATATTCTCGAGTTGTTTGGACTTTTGTTCCATGGCTAAGCTTTTGTTGGATCTTAATGTATATCGGTGTTTGCATTCTTATATGATAAATCAAAATCCATATGGATCAAAGTTTAGACGATAGAGTTGTGAATTGTTGAAAACGTAAACTAATTGATGACAAGTTTTTTTTACATTACTTTCTGCTGTTATTTATTGAGGCAAGAACATATATATGAGAAAATTCTATTGGCAATCTTAATTGCAATATGATCGACCGGAGAATAATAGCAAAAACTAGCGTTTATGTTTTTTCATATTTCTTTTTTATTGACTGAGAAATGGTTGTTTTGATTGGATGATGATTCTTCTTTCTCTTTTTTTTTTTTTTTGCCTAAATTAATGAAAGGTGGAGATTATTTTTACCCATTTCAAAAATGCATTAGTCAGGAAAATTCCTCCGATCCAACTATCTCGGTGGAGGATTTAAACCAAATACATAGTATGAAATGTGATAACATATGATAGAGTTGTGAATTTTTGAAAGCATAAATTAAATCTCATGAGAGGAAGTAATGGTTGCGTTAGGTTCTTCAGCTATTTATTGACATAAAAAATATATGAGAAATTCTGATGGACATCTTTTCACCAATGTGAACGACTGAAGAACAAAAACATTAACTATCTTTCATCTTTTATTGTCATTATGTTACTATTTTGTTACCCCAAGATATTTTGTTTTATGAAAATTCTCAATGTTTAACCAACGAGACTTAGCTTATGTGCTATTACCTCCACCACATAAAGTGTGAAGCGAGGGGTATCACTCCCATCTTTGGTGGATCACCAAGCAACAAAAATCTCTCATGGTTTGCAGTCCTGGAGAGAAATTTATAAGGTAACTTTTTGCAAAATTTATCAATTTTATCTTTTAAATTTCCTATAGTTTTAAAATTTATCAAATATTTAATTCTAGTTCAGAAATTGATTTCAAATTTATTAGAACTATTTTAAAAATATCTACTTTTGAAAATTCAATAAATTAAGGTGACAAGCCTTGGAATTTATCAGATTTTATTTTAATGTATGTGATCTTGTCCTTATAATACTATTTTATAAATTGGAGTTTGTGGCCTGTAATGGATGATCATTAATGCTTGAATGAATTGAAATTATAATATTTCTCTTCTCTCTCTCTCTCTCTCTCTCTCTCTCTTTCCTTTTGGATTACGTTGATCTTTTTGGTTGGCTTTATTTTAGTGGAATATCAAGCACTTTTCTCATAGTAGTCTATAAAAAATAAATGAATGAATGGCGATGATTTTTCTAGGCAGATTTTTATCTAATAGAATATCAAGTGCCATTTGAATAGAAGTAAAGATAAAACATGAATGAACGCCCTTGATTAACTTTGAGTGGAGTATCAATAGTCTTTTTAAAAGGTAGTATAGAAGTTCATTTAAATATGTAAAGGATTTTTTTTCCTATGTTGAAAATTTTCATATACATATGAATGGAGACTTTCTCTTAGAGATAGAATGTGAAACAAGATATACGTGTAAAGGATGGAGTAGCTCCAAAGAGTTGCCTTAGACGGTTTGGTCGCATAAAACGTCGGCCTTCTGATGGCCCGTTTAGGAGGGTAGATGTATTAGAGATTTGGCCTATATTAAAAGAGGTAGAGGTAGACCTAAAAAGACTTGGTTATAAAATATTAGAAATGACCTTTTATTTATTAGATTTAAATGAGAATTTGACTCTTAACAGGACACAATGGAGAAAAAAAATTCATGTAGCAGAGCCCATATAGTGGATAAAGGCTTGATATTGTTATTTTTGTTGAAATTTTTCATATAATAATTTTTTTGAGATTAAGTGATCTCAAAGGGCATGATCAAAGTGTTTTTAATCATATATTATGAATAATAAACATTTAATTTTAGTTATAAATAACCATATTTCAATATAGAATGACATTTATTTTTTTATTTCAAAATATTATTCGCATTACATCCAAATTTAAAAGTAGAATCCCTTAATTAGTAGAAGGAAAATGAGGAACTTGTACTTATGATGTGCATTTTTACTGTTTCATGGAATATATGATCGTTATGAATGATATGTGTTATTGTTATTAGTGAATCAATTTGATTTTTATACTTCCATTTTCCATATTAGAGGGATTTGAAAGTAAACATTAATTATGGAAGTCAACCTTAGAGTCTAAAGGTTTTCATTTCAGTAGATCTACCTGAATAAATGGAGTATAATTTTAGTAATAATAGATCTAGTGGGGGGATTGTGACTTTGCTAACAAAATGTGAAATTAGTATATAGGCTAAGCTTATAATAACCCGGTTGGGAAAGTAATGTATTAGATTTGGCCAATGTTAAGAAAGGTAGAAGTAGACCTAAAAAAGACATGGTTAGAAAAATTAGAAATGATCTTTTTTATTAGATTTAAATGGGAATTTGACTCTTAATAGGACAATAGAGAAAAAGGATTCGTGTAGCTAACCTCACATAGTCGAATGAAGACTTGATGTTATTATTGTTGTATTCCATTTTCCATATTCTCGAGTTGTTTGGACTTTTGTTCCATGGCTAAGCTTTTGTTGGATCTTAATGTATATGGGTGTTTGCATTCTTATATGATAAATCAAAATTTATATGGATCAAAGTTTAGACGATAGAGTTGTGAGTTGTTGAAAACGTAAACTAATTGATGACAAGTTTTTTTTACATTACTTTCTGCTGTTATTTATTGAGGCAAGAACATAAGACAAAATTATATTGACAATCTTAATTGAAATATGATCGACCAGAGAATAATAGCAAAAACTATCATTTATATCTTTCATATTTCTTTTTTATTGACTGAGAAATGGTTGTTATGATTGGATGATGATTCTTCTTCTTTTTTCCTCTTTTTTTATTTTTGCCTAAATTAATGAAAGGTGAAGATTATTTTTACCCATTTCAAAAATGCATTAGTCAGGAAAATTCCTCCCATCCAACTATCGCGGTAGATGATTTAAACCAAATACATTGCATGAAATGTGAAAGCATATGATAGAGTTGTGAATTTTTGAAAGCATAAATTAAATCTCATGAGAGGAAGTAATGGTTGCGTTAGGTTCTTCAGTTATTTATTGACATAAAAACTATATGAGAAATTCTGATGGACATCTTTTCACCAATGTGAACGACTGATGAACAAAAACAATAACTATCTTTCATATTTTATTGTCATTATGTTACTATTTTGTTACCCCCACATATTTTGTTTTATGAAAATTCTCAATGTTTAACCAATGAGAATTAGCTTATGTCCTATTGCCTCCACCACATAAAGTGTTAAGCCAGGGGTATCACTCCCATCTTTGGTGGATCACGAAGCAACAAAAATCTCATGGTTTGCAGTCCTGGAGAGAAATTGTTGATTGGTTCAAATTGCTATTTTTCTCTTCTCTTGTATTAATGAAAGATGAGTTCTTTTTTCTACTTCAAAATGCTTCCTATCCTTCTATTTCGCTGTAACATTTATGCATCTTAGCTCTCTGTTGATCTTGCATAGTTTTTCTCAAGCTTTTTAAGTGCTTCCTTTTACATGGCAAATATGATTAGAGATATAATTGCCAAATCATATTTTCTTCCTGCAGTGTCCAAATGGTCACACTCTTTGTTCAAATTGCAAGCTTAGAGTACATAATCAATGCCCCACTTGTCGCCATGAACTTGGTAATATAAGATGTCTGGCCCTTGAAAAGGTTGCTGGGTCACTTGAGCTTCCTTGTAAACACCAGGCAATGGGATGCTTAGGAATATTTCTGTATTATGAAAAATTAAAACATGAACAGTCATGCAAATTCAGGCCTTATAACTGTCCATATGCAGGGTCCGAGTGCCCCATTACAGGGGACACCCAAATGATCATAACCCACCTGAGAAATGATCATAAAGTGGATATGCATGATGGCTGCACTTTTAACCATCGTTATGTCAAAGCCAACCCACATGAGGTCGAAAATGCGACTTGGATGCTCACAGTAAGATTATTTGTCATATATATATATATATATATTTTAACTTGCATTATTACTTCTTGATTTATGCATCATTACTCTAGCTAGATTTTGAAGTATCACTATGATTTCAATGTCACATTATGCTACCATTGCTTTGAATAAAGTAACATTCATAAAGGTAGATTGTTTAAGTTAATTTCACCTTAAGGGGCTGTTTGGTAGCAGGATTTAGGCTGAATTTGAGGCGGATTTGAGCGAAATCCAGCCAAACGGCCTAAAATGCAAAATCAAATCTCACAGCAAACGAAATCCTCCGTAGACGGAAAATTCATCCGATTTGCTCTAAATCCCGGATTTCGGAAATCTTGTATTTTGCCGGATTTACGAAATCCATGGTGCTAGAGGAAGAATCCGCTCAGTAAATCCTGCTCTATAGCCAAACAGTCACATGAGATTTGAGAGGATTTATCATGAATGTTACCAAACAGTTTTCAGGATTTAAGCCTCTCAGAATTTTCGAAATTCGGATTTAGAGGATTTACGAAATCCTACTTAAATCAAATCCAGGATGCTACCAAACAGCCCCTAAGTGCAGGAGTTTTACTTCCAATAAAGTTAATGCCGTGTCAGCTTAGAGCAGTGGCTAGTTCTATTCATTGTGAACCAACGGTCGGGTTGTTTTGTTGGACATATTTAAAATTTGTATATTTCCAAAATGAAGGAACTTTAATCTTTAGGAATTTTTGAATAGTTGAAACTAATTTTTTTATATATTAGGATGCATTTTAAATGCAAAGTATGAAGAACTTTTCTTTGTCTTCATCCTCTTCAAGAGCAATAGCACCAACAACAATGTTGGATACATGGATTAGGGTGTCTTTGCAAACCTTAATGGGGTGCTCCTTGATCCTTCTGGCTCCATTGTTGGCGTTGCCAAGTCGTAGCGCCGCCCCCACATCTCACGCCTCCAATACATAAGTGGCTCGTCGTGGGTTGCCTTGTTGCATGCACTTGAGATGTTCGATGTTGAGCATTTCTTCTATCCACACCGACTTTGTGCAGATCTTTTTGTGGTGATGTTCCTTCCATCAAGGGATGGTACATGGAGGCATAACTTAGATCATGACGAAAGCGATCTAGGATGCAATGGTTCTATCATTCACAATGTTAGATCTTGATGAACGGGGCAAGCGGGAGTATTGCGTTTTGAGTTCAATCGATTTGGGAGAAATTAAATTGCACATGATATGAGATTTTTTTAGGTATTCTACATTCCCTAAAAAAATACTTTATATTTATTTTAGGCTTCGTTTGGGGCGGCTTTCTTACTGCTTCTTAAAGCAACTTTTTATTACAAAAATTTAAATTTTTGTACTTGAAAGATGTTTTAAGAAGCATTAAAAAAACGGTTCCAAACAAAGCCTTACTCTATACAAACACTTGAGGAATCAAAACCCATTTTGTTTATTGTACAACAACATCAAGCATTTGTCCTACTATGCGGGAACCCTTTTTCACTATTGTGTTCTATTAAAAGTCAAATTCTCGTTTAAATCTAATAAAGAAATATCATTTCCAATATTTTATAACCAAGTCTTTTAAGGTCTATCTCTACTTTTCTTAATATAAGTTAAATCTGATACCTCTACTTTCCTAACCTGGTCATCGGAATGCCGTCATTTTATGTGACCAAACCATCTAAGGCGACTCTCTCTAATCTTATCTTCTACTGGAGCTACTCCAACCTTTTCACGTATATGCTCATTTTGTATTCTGTCTCTAAGGAAAAAGCAACTCATCCACCTGAGCATCCTTATCTCAGCAACACTTAACTTAGTATTATGCTTATCTTTTAATGGCCAACATTTTGCATCATAGAGCATTGCAAGTCTCACCACCATCTTATACAATTTTGCCTTAAGTTGAGGGGAACTTTTCTATCACACAACAAGCCCGAGGCATTCCTTCACTTCAACCATTCAACTTGAATTCTACTGATTGTGTAATGTTAGGAAATATTTGTGTAATGTTAGGGTAAGATTGTGTAAATCAACTCCTTTCTAAAACTTATAGTAACAGTAGCATCATTCATTCGATATTTCAATTGAAATTAGAAAAAAAAAAAAAACTGACGACCAGATAGTTGAAATGAGATGGAGGTGGCTGCCGCAATAGTTCCACTAATGTAAAAGAACAATTTTCTTTGCACAACGACCACTTCGTATACGAATCCTATTGGAACCTTTTATCCCATCTTCATTTAGGGTTTTCTTTCATGCACTCCAGTCTAACATTACACGCCTTCCTTTGCATTTATGGCAGGTCTTCAACTGCTTCGGCCAACACTTCTGTCTTCACTTTGAGGCATTCGTATTAGAAATGGCTCCGGTTTACATGGCGTTCTTGAGATTCATGGGTGAAGATGATGAGACAAAGAAGTTCTGTTACAGCTTAGAAGTGGGTGGAAATGGACGCAAACTGCTGTGGCAAGGGGTGCCAAGGAGCATCAGGGATGGTCACAAGAAGGTCAGAAACAACCACGATGGTCTGATCATCCATCGAAGCATGGCCTTGTCCTTCTCCGGCGGAAACCACCAGGAGCTCAAGCTTCGAATAACCGGCCGTATCTGGAAAGAAGAGTGAAGCATTTTTCACCTAAATTCATGGCCAGAAAGTTTAGGCTCACAAAGCTTGATGTAATCAGTATGTGGACAGTCTGCTCAAAGATTTGCTTCATGTATGCATTGTGTTTAGCCTTTGTGAAAAAAGTCATGATATTAACAATTGAAAATGTTTGAAAGTGGTTTCTGCTTCATCTTTGCTCAAAAAACTCTCCCATTTTGCAAAAAAGAAGCAATGTGCGGACACTGTACGTTGTTCGAAGACGAATCAGAATGTGTCCCGTCATTTTTTTGTTGTGTACCGGTATTGTGTACCGGGTGACATGGCGCATTCTAATTTGCCTCCGAAGGATCCGGTGCCCGCACAAAATATTTTGATATAAATGACTCATTGATACAATCAAATCAAGATGGTCTTAGAAAATGAATAATATATACTATTGTAAACATGTATTGATATATGTTACTATAAAGTGATGCCCTTTGGTCATAAGAATATCAGTAATCTTTTGACCATCAATGATCATATATACAAATAAGTTTGAGTATTATATTGATGATGTTATGTTCGAAGGCTTGTGATGATTTTGCCCCCCTCAATTTTGATTTTCTAGATAAGGATTAAGTGTGGGCTATCTATCTTCTTGTTTAGTGATTTTATTGACTCAAAAAAAGAGAGAATCATAAAACATTAAAGAGTTATAAGTCCCTGAATTTGGGTATGAGTGTTAATATTTGATACGATCCGAAAATTTTGGGTTAGGATTAACATGTTTCTAAAATGGATCATATTCAACAAATCGACCCATTTCAAAAATCGGGTCGGATTCAGATTGACTTAGAAATCCAGACCTGACCTGAAATGACTGCGGCTGCCCACGCCTTCACTTTCGCGCTCTAGTCGCATCGTCGCCCACTATCGATGCCTTGCCGCGCGTCTCTGGTTACCATTGCCGCTTCCTTGTCGCGCGTCACCGACTGTCACTACCACTGCCTTATCACGCGTCGCCTGCTTACGGGATTTGGCTGAATAGGTGTGCGAACGGAGGACTTATGTTGCCGCTATCGATGACTTACTGGTCGGTTTGGGTTGGACCCAAACTCAACCCGTGACCTGAAATTGACACCCCTAAATTTGGGCTTTGTTTGAGATAACTTTCTTACTCTTTTATAAAATTGTTCTAGAGATAGTAATTTTTTAAAATTGTTATTGGAAGCAATTTCTTAGTATAAATTTTTTAAAAAAATAATAATAATATAATAGGTAAAATAAGAATTATAATTATATTTAAAAAAAAAAATCCCAACGAAGAGTTCCCCTCCGCAGAATATATCACTTGTACAAAGAGAAGCCAAGGCAGCCTACTATAGTGGAGTTGAGCTTTCTGCATCTCACCTTCCTTCTCTGATCCGCCACCCAACGGGTACAACTACCACGATGGCTCCTTGCTTCGCCTAATTTACTTATATTTTCCACAAAAATAATTAATTAAATAAAATAAAATAAAATAAACCCCTGCAGGTGTCCAGACGCAAGGCATAAACGTAATTAGTGCCGTTTTATTCAATAAACTTCTTTGTGTCAACATCTAAAGTGAATTATTAGTTGAGGTGAGCATTTTTTTTTAATCAGATTAATCATCTTTATTAAATTCAAATTAAAATAAATATTAATTCTTTACTTTTTGCTCTGAGATTAATGCTGTAAATTTTAATTAACATTTATATTTATCCAAATCAAATAATTTATGCTCCATTTGTGATAGCTTTTTAAATTCTTTGTTTTTCAAATCATAATTGGTCATAATTTTTTTGTTGCTTCAATATTTTTTACTCTTAGAAAGGTTTTTTTTCCTTTTCTTTTTTTTTTTAAACTCTTAGAAACAGGATATGAAACGAGCATATTCATGAAAAGGTTGAAGTAGATCCTGTGACAAATAAGATTAGAGAGAGAGAGAGGGCTCAGACGGTTTGGTCATGTAAAACGATGGCCTTCTGATGTCCCTATTAAGAGAGTAGACGTATTAGATTTGACTTATATTAAAAAAAAATAGAAATAATCCTAAAAAGATTTGATTAGAAAATATAAGAAATTACTTTTCTTTATTAAATTTAAATGAAAGTTTGACTCTTAATAGAATATAATGGAGAAAAATGATTCATGTAGCTGATCTCATGTAGTGAGATAAAAGCTTGATGTTGTTGTTTTAAAAAAAAAAATTGTACTAAAGGCCTACATTCTACTACAGTTTTTAAAAAATTATTTTCTCTGCAACAACTTTAAAAATTAATAAAAAAAATTATTCAAAATAAAACCTTAATATCATCATGATTAAATTTGAATCAAAACACTCTAATAAAACTGTTTTCTTTTCCCCTCCAACAAAAATTACCTAACCAAAAACAGAAATTAATCAATTTATTAAACCATCATCACCAACTATAGAATTCCTTCAAGATTAAGCAGCAGCAACAAAACTTACTATACTTAAATTCTTTCAGCTGCTCTGTCCACATCACTTACTCCTTTTAACACCAGAGCTAGTGACCACACAAAGCCTCCCTTATATCGCATTCTCTTCCCCCCCTTCATCTCCCAACAATCTCCATGGCGTCTCTTCTGCTTCTGGTTCTCATCTTCATCTTCAACCTCATAGCCTTCGCTCTCGCCATGGCCGCGGAGCAAAGGCGGAGCACGGTGAGCTTAATGTGCTCAATCTGTTCCACTGCAATATATTTTTTCCTGAGATTTGTGTATATATGTGCGTGGAAATGCAGGCTAGAGTGGTGCCAGATGCAGAGAACAATTACACATATTGCGTTTATGATTCGGACATCGCCACCGGCTATGGCGTCGGTGCGCTGCTCTTCTTAATGGTTAGTCAGGCCGTCGTTGCTGTCGCCACCAAGTGCTTATGTTGTGGCCGTGCACTGCACCCCGGCGGCCCTCGATTCTGCGCGCTTATCCTGTTCCTCTCCTCTTGGTGATTTTTTCTTACCATTTTCCTAGTAATGTAAAATGGCACAGCAGGAGTATTTAGGCTTCGTTTGCGGCAATTTTTTTACTATTTTGCTTTTGAGATCTCAATCATAATTTATATTTGAGCAGTATTTCTCGTTGATTTCAAAAAATTTATTTGCAAGAAAACTGCTTTCTCCAGCAACTTCTAAATTTTTGAAAAACAAAAATTATTTTCTCTACAATAACTTTACAAGCTGCCTCAAACAGACTCTTAGTTTTGTGAAAAAGTTATTTGAGGGAAAAATTTTACATTACACTCACTTTCAAATAAATTAAGAGTTTGTTTGAGGTGTTTTTTTTGTTGCTTTGTTTTTCAAGCAGCAATCACAATTTAGGATCTGTGTAAGTCAGCTTTCTGGCTGCTTTGTTTTTCAAACAGCAATCATAATTTTGTTTGATTATTATTTTCTCGCTAATTTCTCACTGTTTTTAAACAATTTCTATGATGAAAAATCATTTTTTGCAATCAAAGAAGCGAATTTCCTTCATCAACATCATCAACTTCACAATCAACTTTATAAAATACTAAAGAACACCCCAAATAGACGTTTAGGGTTCGTTTGAGACGGCTTTTTTGCAACTTCTTAAGGCTTTGTTTGTTTGAGCGTTTTTTTACCTTCTCCGTTTTCGGAAACGGATGATTTTTTTTGTGTTGTTTGGTTCGTCAAATCACGTTCCCAATAACTCCTTTTTTTCATTTTTCTGCAGTTTTGAGAAAGCTTTTTATATGTGCTTCTCCGTTAGAAAACTCCATTTTCTGAACTAATGTTTTTTAAAACTATCTTTTACAAAAGCAAAAAAATGCTGCTTCTTAAATCAGCTTTTTAATACGAAAATTAAAACTTTTGTATTGAAAAGTTCCTTTTTTTATGAAGTAGTAAGAAAGTTATCGGCAATCGAAGCCTTAGTTTGGCGAAAATTACTGTGATGAAAAGATGATTTTTAGACTAAAATAGCTGAGTTACTTTCTCCTCCCTAAATTTGCAACAAACTATACGAAACTCTTTAGTCGCCCTAACAGATGAATTAAGTTCAGTTCATTTCGAAATCATGATCTGTTTGCAACTGCGAGTATTTGACTGATTTGTGTGTGAAATAAAGGGTGACGTTCGTCATAGCGGAGTCTTGCTTGCTGGCGGGATCGGTGGAGAACGCATACCACACCAAGTACAGAACGCTGTTCGTGGACAATCCGCCGTCTTGCCAAACGCTGCGAAAGGGCGTTTTCGGCGCCGGCGCTGCCTTCGTCTTCTTCACATCACTTCTATCGGAGATATACTACATCTCCTTCTGCAAGGCTCGCGACGTCACCATCGCCAAGGAGCCCTCCATTGGCATGAGCTCATACCCATAGCCAGTGATCTGTTCTCAGTTTCTGTTCTTGAAGGGATTTAGTATTTTCAGTTTTATTGTGTGATTGAGGTATTGAATTGATTGCTTGCTGGTTCCAATGCTATATTGGTTGTTGACTGAGAAATTTAGCTATAGATCTTTAATGAAGGCAAGAGAGGAGTGCTTGAAAAGTTTTAATTTTAGTAGAAAGAGATGTAATTATTAATTTAGTAAGATGAATGGATCTGTAAGTTTTTCAAATAAATTAAGTTATGCATATTGCATGAGTTTTTATGTGCACGCTTAAGACCAGAGTTACTTGGGAGCTCAAAATCACTTAATAATTAAAGGAGAAATTATTCTGTGCGGATGTCAAGCGTCATCTTGTTTTGTGTTCAGAGACCAATCAGAATGCGTCATGTCAGGCTTCGCTCGATACTACTGACGTTGCGCATTCTTGCTGGTCTTTAGACACTATTCTGCATCCAGTCTCCACACTTATTGAGGCCTTTTGCTTGCCTTAGAAATAAATACATAGTAAAATAGAAAGTATAAAAGAATTAGAACAAATTTTGAAAATGAGCAAGATAATAAATAAAATTAGGTGAAGGAGTTGAGTCAGATATTATTTTGATTATGAACAAAGTAATTTCAATATGAAGCTTTAAGAAACCGTAACTAATTAACCGTTTATGGAGACCTGGAAAACATTTTCCCGATTTTTTGAAATCGTGAAAGACTTTCACGGTTTCACTTGTCTTATGGTTCAGCTCCATTTCAAATTCTCTCTCATACATTTTTATAGCTAATATTTTCAGTTCTTATCCTTTCAATTGATGAGTTCAACCATCAAGTCTATGATTTCATCTAGTGATTATACACGAAGCATTCTAATATTTTTTTTTTAATTTTAGGTGACTTTTCCGTAGCACTAAAAAAAACTAGCTTCAACTTGTAAATATGAGATCAATGAGAAATTTTTGTCAAAGTTCACTTCCATGGCAAAGTTCCTAAAGAGATAATGGCATCATAGTTCTTTCTACCATATTGTCCAAACATTTGACACAACAAGAATCTATAATTTCTATTACGAGCATCTATATATCTTAAGAATTATAGGATTTAATCGCAATAATCAGATCATTAATAGAAATTTGAATAGATTTCCTCAGAAATTTTTTGGTGTTGATTAATTACATAGTGCTTTTTACTAATGTTGACATTAACAAGTATGAATATCTTTTATATATATGAAAACTTTCGAATATCATCCCTTATAAAATAATTTGTTTTCCTCCTTACTTTCAGGCATTCAAGCGACTCTAATGACGAGTATGCTTATTTTTGCATCTATACAAAAACATAGATAGATCTTTCGTTTATTTTAAAAAAATTTTATTTTCCCGCTGCCCCCGCCCGCTGCCCGCCAGCCCCGCGTGCCCCTTGCTGTAGCCCGCATATTGAATTTCAGCCCTTAAATTTATGATGTTTTTTATATTAAATCCTAACATTTAAATATATGATTATTGTTAATACTTAATAGTGCGAAATTCATATTTCGTTATCTAGAGATTTGAGATTTGTTTTATATGAAAGTTGATTGATAGTCGTCATTTTATGAGTGATTTAATACAGCTTTCATAAGAGAGCTTAATGCATATATGATCTTCATTTAACTTATGTCTTTGATATGTTGATGTATAATTTAGATAATATCAATAACTATAGATAATAAATAAATATTTTTATTATAGAGTTTCAATTAATGCAATTTCTATTTATAGATATTTAATATAAATGATATATATTTAGTTATGTCAGATTAGCTTCTTAGAATTGAATTATAGGATTTAATCTCAATAATCAGATCATTAATAGAAATTTGAATTGATTTCCACATAATTTTTTTGTGGTAGATTAATTATCATTTTTTTCACTAAAAAAATGTAGTGCATTTTACTAATTTTGACATTACCAGGTATGAATATCTTTTATATATATGAAAACATTCGAATATCATCCCTTATATTTTTTATATTGTAATTAGATTTTAGCTTGTCTTATACTTTGTAGTAATTTGTTTTAATGGATAATTAAGAGCTCTAACTGATATATCATCAAAAATTATCTTGATCGGGCACGAATCTCGAGGCAAAACCAAGTTGAAAACTTAAAAAATTAAATTCGGGATCACGTGAACTTCGATTTCAGCAAACTTATAGTCAAACTGAACGTCTTAGAAATACGAACCCAACGACACCAAATTCAACTCAATCCGAGCCCAAATGAGTCCAAATCAAGGATCTGAAGCGCTGTTGGAAAGTTCGTACCACAATTTGAGTTACCAAACGGTCTCCGAACTTAAAGAGCTCATATTCGAATCAAGCGGCTCGACGAGACAAATCCAACAAGCCCAAGATCGCCAAATTCCGAAGTCATTAAGATCTTCAAATGCCATATAAACGGACCCAAGCAAGAAGAAGAGAAGAAGAAGAGAAGAGAGAAGAGAATGATAGGAGGGAATAACTCCTCCTCGACCACCGCCGGAATTCTGCCCAACGCGGGAGTGACGCCGAAATTCTTACCAAGTGACGCTGGAATTCTACCCGACGCCGGAATTCTACTAGACTTTGAATCGACGTCAAAATTATGCTCAATTTCGGAACGACGCCGGAACTCTACTCAACGTTGTAACTGACTTTCAATCCTAAAGAGATTCATTGTAATCTGATCGTCCTAAATTTTAAGGACGAGTCAGTCTCTTGTATTTCAAATGAACACTAGTGGAACTATTTCAAATTTCAATTGGGCGTTGCCCCTTGGTTTTTTTCCTTTCAGGATTTTCCACGTAAAAATTCTGGTGTTGCTGAATAATATTGAGAAGCAAAATAGAAAATTTTCAAATTTAAATCTAACTCTGCAGATCAATGAAGAACTTCATAAATAGCAGCAGGCTTATTAACCTTTTATCTATACTTTAAATAGTGAGTCCAAATTTCCCTTCCAAATATATTTATTTTATTTTATGTTTTAATATTGCTTAATATCTCATGTAACTCGAAGACACTCGCTTAAGTTAATGTGTACAATAGGTTTTGATATGTTTATATTTTATCTTGAAATGGTCTAATTTTTAAGAATAAATATGATGTTAAATATGTTTGTGCTGGCCTTTATTAATTGAGTATATGATTATAGTGTGCATTTATCAACGAAGTGTGACATTTATTATTAAAATTAATTTTTTCTATCTTCTAATTTTTTTAAAAAAATCTATGAACATGCACACAACATATTAATTTAATTTTTAAGACCAAATTAACATAAATGATTATGAACCGATATTGACATAAATAATTATCATTATTATATTAACGTAAATGATTATTATTTTTATTTTTATTGATAAACTTATTAATTCATATAAGTAAATAAATATAATTTTATATTTTTTTAATATCTATTTTTATTTTTTTAAATTTTATTCTTGTGCACTTTATGCATTTGCAATTTTACTAAAGATCCCAAATTCTATTTAACATACTCAAAACCACAACCCCTATGAATTAAGGTGAAAATTAAAATTGGTGTAGTCATAGTGTTTTTGGTTGTCTAACATATAGTGGTAGAGTAGTAGACTCATCTTTTATAGTCATGGTATTTTCTTGTTATTAGGATGAGCTCATTTCAATTTTTCCTCAGGAGTGTCAATAAATGATCCGGTTTGTCAATCTAGCCTAAACTTGACACAAAAAATCTAAGTTTAGGATGAGCTCATTTCTAAGTTTCGATAAATGAGTTGAGTTCGAGTTGGATTTTATGATCTATTTATTAAATGGGTCAGCCTAGGGTTAACCCATAAACATTTTTTACCCAAAAAATGACCCATTTCGTATCTTTTTTTTATACTTTTGGTTATAATCTTCTTATTTTTTTATGAAACATCCTAAACTTTATAGCTAATAAGTTATGCAAAAAAAATTTTAGGGGTTTTACATACATACCATAATATACTATTCTATTTACATATCTAACATCCAAAATTTTAATATTACATACGTACTACCCATAATTTATTTTCATATTAAATGTGAGCGATAGAAATAAAATATATGAGTGGTAAGAATAAAATATGAGTGATATATTTGATATTAAAATAATATAGGATGGTATGCATGCAATATTAATAATTTTGAGTGATAGATATGTAAATAAGATGTTATAGAGTGGTATGTATGTAAATCCCCTAAAAATGTAACTAAACGGGTTAATATATTAAGTTCGAGTTGGTGCTTTTAACAAATTTATTAAACTGGTCGGGTTCAGGTTGATTTGATTTAGATCTTATCAATTTCAAGGCGAACTCGAATCCGCCCCATCAACCTATTTTGATACCCTAATTTTCATTCATCTAAGTATTAGGTTGACATTATATTTGATTAATTAGAACGGGGAGAGAGAGAGACCAACATTTAATGTGTACAATTCAGGCCCAGTAACTAGGCAAATTATTACGTCCGGTGTCCGGATGAATCCGGACACCAATCCAGACACGCCACATCACCCAAATACACCGGGACCTAGTGTATTCGGGTGACATGAAGAGCCTGAATTGGGTGTCCCGATGTAATAATTCGCCCCGTAACTATGGAACTTTTATTCTGTCCGGTGAACGTACGCTCCTCTACATTCGGCCACTAATGTTTTAGCGCCACGTAACATGAAGAAAAGTCGCTGACCCGACCCGCTATTTTTTGGGTTCTCGCGCGTGCGTTTTTTTAAAATCCTTGACGAGCCGAACAACATCTCATCACCATTTGGATATATTTCAAATACCTAGCAATACCGAGCAAATACCAATTTGTACCTAGTTTTTTCTAGCAATACCGAGCAAATACCTAGCAATACCGAGCAAATCCTGAGCAATACCGAGCAAATCCTGAGCAATAACGAGCAAATACTGAGTTGTACCGAGTTGTACCGAGTTTTTTCTAGCAACACCGAGCAAATACCTAGCACCGAGCAAATCCCTAGCAATACCGAGCAAATCCTGAGCAAATACTGAGTTGTATCGAGTTGTACCGAGTTGTAAAAAACTCGGTACAACTCGGTATTTGCATGGTATTGGTCTTCACAGGGCGGTATTTCTCATTTTTGCAAAGCAATACCTAGCAAATACCGAGCAAATACCGAGAAAATCGCGAACATAGCATTCCCGGGTTCCGCTCCAGGTCAAGTTGTCGGGCCGCACGGTTTAGAATAAAAACACATGACGACATGTTATTGACGGCCGATACGTCCGGTCAGAAGACGTAATAATTGTTCGTAACTATGACTACATGAACATTTTATAAGCAAGAAAACATGGGAAGACCAGAGCAGAACTTCCTCTTTATTCATATAATGCATTTAGCGGTAAATAAAGCCGCACAGAACAGTTTCAAAAGGCTGCGAGAGTCACTCCGGAAGCATAGTCTCCGCCACAGCACCAATGTTCAAATCCTCGGCGCCGCCATCCCAAAAATCCCAATAGCTCGCCGGAAACACCGTCTCCTTCTTAACCCAAATACTAGCCGCCGAGGCGTCCATCATTCCCAAAAAACCATCGCCGCATCCGCCGCTGACGTCTTGGACTCCGCTCAAATTCTGATGGGAGGTAGATGCCGCCCCCATAAACGGAATTTCCCCTGCTGACAAGGCCAAGCCGGAGCTCACGCCACTAAAATCTTCCATAAATGTTAAAAAAGTTTTCGGCAGCGAAGCACCAAATAACCCTTCCAAGGTGTCCATGCATGGCGATTCCAGGGGCAGCGGCGGCGGCGGCGGCGGCGGCTGGTGGAGTAGTACCTGACGGAGAATGTCCGGAAAGATGGGATCTTTCATCTCTCCAACGACTGGCGCTATAGGATTCCCGCCGGCTGCAGCGGCTAATGAAGTGGCGGTGGGTGTAATCTTTCGGCGTTTATTCTTGCGACCGCCGCCGACGGGGATGTTGCGAAGAGTACCGCCTTCGGTCCAATGGCGACGGCAAACCCGACAAAAGTGGCGCGGCTGCGAGCGGCTGTAGTTGTTATAGTAGCAGAACTTGGTGTTTGTTGATTCACACCGTGGACACATTAGCAGAGGTGCGTTCTGCTTTTCTTCTCTCCCCTCCGATTTTAGAAATTCCAATCCACCCTTAATAGAAACTTATCGGATCAGTAAGATTGGAATTAAAGAAAATCAATATGACAAAAAAAAAAAAAAACTTTTATCACATTTAGAACTAACTACCTGAGGCCAGTGATGGATATCAACGGAAACTTGGTTCGAGCTAAGCCCCATTTCAATTTTTGCTCTAATTCAGCGATTAGTGAATACAAGGCGAAGGAAACGGGAGAATAAGAGGAGAGTGAAGAACGTAGAGGTTCCTACTGCTTCACTGAACAAGTTGTCAGGGATGGGTTTCAAGAGAGACGAAGAGAACATATCGGACTGGGAAGCGAACTTTGAACGGTTTAGGAAAGCTGCAACCTTTTTGATTTCTACTGCGAAATTAGCCTGACTAATTGGCTTATCGGCGGTTGATGGATTGACTAGACAAAAGAATTATCCTCCTATGCTTTCCTGAGCTCGGTTTTATATATTTATAAGAAGAAAACATGAAGAGAGAGCGTTTTCTTAAGGGCTAAGTTAAGGTGAGACCGTGAGAGGGAGGAGACGAAGAGGAAGAAGGTAGATAGTAACATGTGAGTTATGCCGGAAGAAGACACCGAGAAAGAAGCTACGAGAGGAAGAGAGAGAGTTAGTGCGCGACAGGATGAGCGAGAAAGAGAGGTAGGTCGGTGGCTTTAGTGTGTTCTGTGGGGCCGCGACAATGGCGGAATGGAATGGCGGGTTTGTCATCACTTTGTTAAATATAAATATATGATTAAAAAAATTTAAAATAAATAAGAATGTTAGAAAATGAAGTTCGATTGGAGTCAAGTTACTGCATTTTGGAGTTTTACTGCATTTTGGAGTGGAAAATAAGTTTTTCGGTTGGAGATGCCCTTAGGAAGGACGACATCCGCTGACTAACTTTTTTTTTTTTTTTTGGAAAATCGCTGCCGAACTCCTGTTTGGTGTTGATTTGAGAAGTTGGAATTGTCCCGTTTGATGGAATCGTAATTATTAAGTTAAAATTTTAATTTATTATGATAAGTGGATTTATTTGTAATTATGCTATGAAATAATTATGATATATATACAAGAGGGTTAGAAACTGAGGAAACAAGCGAGAAGGACAACTATATAGTAAAAAAAAAGAGGGAAATTTACATACATATCACTATATTTATAACCATTTTACATATCTAATACCTAAAAATTTAATATTATTATTATACCACCTAAAACTCATTTTATATATCACTTCTACCACTTCGTTACTTCCCCACCTCACGCCGTATTTCTCCCCTCTTTTGACCGCGAATGTGAAAGAGCGGTGCGAGCAGCGAGTGGTCAAGGATTTCGGAGATATCTTGAATCACCGTCATACCACTTCGATATATTGAATATTGTCTCTTAGTTATAGTTTCCCAATCAATGTTGTCAAATAACAATCACATGATTATTATCTTCTACTAGCTTCATCGCCAACAACGATGATGTAAGCCACTTACTCCAATGCCAATCCTCATTGATTTTTCTCGCACCATCGCTGATAATCTTGATGACATTCATCATCAATAAAGTTGATGCATATTTTGTCTACGCATATCATCGCCTATAAAGCTAATGCACACCGTTGACACATGTCATTACCTATAAATTTGATGCACGTTGTTGATACCAAGGCTAACACATGTAGACTTTCGTCGTAGATCATCACTTATAGCTCGATGCATTGTATCACCAATAAAGTCAACATATAATATCGACACCAACTCTGCTTCCCATCATCAACCCTAAAACTATACTAAACTTCTTAATTTTGGTCTCCTCTTTTAAAAGATAATTATTAAACACATCATAATTGATATATTGAGAAACAATTAGAATATCTCAAGCTTTTGACAACTTTTATCATGCATTTCATCTCACACAGTTAATGTCTAACGCATTATAAATGTATTCATCAATTATGAGGAAGAATATCATTTGCACTAATCAAGCGACATATGCTAGTAAAATTATTTTAATGGAGAAAACTCCTATTATTTTTTCTTTCTAAATTTTTCATAGAGTGCAAAAGAAATGAGAACAGTAAAGGAATTGAAAATAAATTTTATTTGCTCGAAAAAAATATATGAAAATATCTTTTATTAGTTGATGACGAATTGAGATATATATAAGATTTGTGTATTGATATAAAAAAAAACTATTTAACATTTTCTAGCTAAATTAAATTATCTATTAATTTCATTCAAATAATGCATATTATTTTAATATAAAATTATGATTTAAAAGCATTTATATTTCCTTAAACTCTGACAACATCGCTAGTCCGATCAAGGTTTTTTTTTTTTTTTTGGAAAAAAAAATTTGGAAAATGATCAAGGTTTTTTTTACTTGGGCCTTTGGGCCATGGTACTAATTAATTTTTATGTTATGGGCTTTTGTAGATTTGCCAGAACATTAATAGAAAGCCCTATGCCATTCGAATTATTATGGAATTAACATTTGAAAATAGGGGATTTACATACATATCATTTTATTTCATGCTATTTATATATCTAACACCTAAAACTTTAATATTACATTTCTACCACTCATATAAAATTTTAATATCAAATATATTACTCATATATTTCATTCTTACCACCCATACCATCGTATAAATTTTAATATTTCATTTCATGCACCCATATTAATTCTATTAGTGGTAGGCATATAATATTAAAGTTTTAGGTATTAGATATGTAAATAGCATGAAATAAAGTGGTACTTATGTAAATCCCCCTTGAAAATATGGTTGCAAATGAATGAGCCTCTTCTTATTTATAATAATTGAAGATGAAACCATCCATCCAAAATTTCATATCAAAATATTTAGAATATTTAGTGAGAAGCGTATCTTAGGCTTCATTTGGGACGGCTTTCTTATTGCATTCTAAAAAAGTTTTTTTATGCAAAATTTTTTAGTTCAAAATTCTTTTTTATTAAAAAGCCTTTTTAGAAAGCAGTGAGAAAGCTCTCAAGCGAAGTCTTAGGCTTCATTTGGGACGGCTTTCTTCCTGCTTCTTAAAGCAGCTTTCTAGTTCAAAAATTAAAATTTTTGAACTAGAAAGCCGCTTTAAGAAGAAGGAAGAAAGCCGTCCCAAAATTTTTGAACTAGAAAGCTGCTTTAAGAAGCAGGAAGAAAGTCTGTCTCAAACGAAGCCTTAATCTATTTAAAAACAAAGTTGGGATTTCAGCTTTCCAATCTAAAAATGATTTCTTGAGAGAGAGTTTTTTTTTTTTTTTAATTGTTAGATTGAAGATAATGATCATATTTATATTTGAGTGCATTTATATTATTTTAACTCATCATAAAAATAAAATTAAATATTTGATCTCTACACATCCCCACGTAGTGGGATAAAGGCTTGATGTTGTTGTTGTTGTTGTTGTATTTGATCTCTACACATAATAAATTTTATATGAAAAGTTAATGAGATGTTTCAAAAGTCAAATAATAAATAATCTTTAATATGATCATAATTTTATAGGTTTAAAAACAAGGTAACACATAATGTATAATTTAATATTTATATGAGCTCATAATAGAAATTTTCCAACCGTTCAAGTTCAAGCTCATTTGATAAAAATTGTTTTAAATTAGTTTATTTTGTGTTGAAAGAGTTTTAAAACTTTTAAAACGAGCCTCGAAATACCTAAAAAGATGGAGCTCCAAAACAATGAGAGAGAGAGAGAGAGAAGGGAGGTGATAGTACTCCAAGCATATTTGAAAGTAAATCTTAAGAATTTAAGTAAAATTTAGACTTCATTTGGGATGGCTTTCTAACTACAACTTCTTAAAGCAGTTTTTTTAGTATAAAAATTAAAGTTGCTTTTCCAAGCAGTGGAAAAATGTCTCAAATGAATTTAATTTTGATACTAAAAAGATGTTTTAAGAATTAATAAGAAAGTCATTCCAGATAAAACCTAAGTCTTAATAAGATGAATCGACTAAAGATAAGTACCAAACAATTAGCGTGATCAATCAAATTCATTAGCTGCAGATACCTTAGATTTTTCTCTGCAGTCTGCACTTTGCAGGTAAAATAACTTGTTCAGACTCGTTTATTTTGGTCTTCTAATGCGAAGCAACACATAATTAACCCTAACTACGTACGCTTGTGGCTATATAATTATCACATCAACATCAAAAAGTTGCTTTAACAAATAGTGAAAAACTGTCTCAAATGAATTTAATTTTTGTACTAAAAACTGCTTTAAGAAGTAATAAGAAAGTCATCCCAAATAAAACTTAATCATAACAAGAGGAATCGACTAAAGATAAGTACCAAACAATTAGCGTGATCAATCAAATTCATTAGCTGCAGATACCTTAGATTTTTCTCTGCAGTCTGCACTTTGCAGGTAAAATAACTTGTTCAGACTCGTTTAGTTTTGGTCTTCTAATGCGAAGCAACATATAATTAACCCTAACTACGTACGCTTGTGGCTATGTACTTATCACATCAAAATCAATATCAACGAAGTAACAGATCCACAACTCTGCCCACCGTACTCGGGCCGGCAAGTTCTATCTAATTTAGATTGCGTTCGCCACTCCCCAATCATTAGCAGCTTCGTCAGGCTTTCAACAAAGTCCGAAGCTTTTCTTTCTCTATATATTATCAAGTCTTTATGAGCAGCTTAAAATTACAAAAGATGCATACTTTAAAGCTAAAAATGACGACTTTGTTGTCTTTCGTACTCATCACCGCCACCCTTCTCGCCACCTCCAGCGCCGGAAACATAGCCATCTATTGGGGTGCGATAAACAACGAAGGATCCCTCTCTGACACTTGCGCCACGGGAAACTACGCTTTCGTCATCATATCGTTCCTGCGCAACTTCGGCAATGGTCAGACTCCCGTTCTCAACCTCGCCGATCACTGTGATCCCGCCTCCGGTGGTTGCACCAGCCTAACCGATGACATCAACTACTGCCAGTCTCGGGGCATTAAGGTCCTCCTCTCCATCGGCGGAGGGACTGGATCCTACATCCTCACATCCGACGACGATGCACGTCAGGTGGCCGACTATATCTGGAACAACTACTTAGGCGGCCAGTCCTCGTCAAGGCCCCTCGGCGACGCCTTGCTCGACGGAGTAGACTTCGACATTGAGGGAGGCAGCCCTGACCACTACGATGACCTCGCTTACTACCTCTCCGCCTACAGCAACCAGGGGAAGAAGGTATACCTCACCGCGGCGCCACAATGCCCTTATCCGGATGCTTGGGTCGGCAAAGCACTGGACACCGGTCTCTTCGACTATGTTTGGGTTCAGTTCTACAACAACCCGCCTTGCCAGTTCTCGGAAGGACGGCCGAGCAACCTGCAGGAAGCCTGGAACCAATGGACTACAGCGATTCAGGCAAAGCAGTTCTTTCTTGGCCTGCCGGCGGCGCCCGATGCGGCCGACGGCGGATTTATTTCAACAAATGACTTGACGGCTCAGGTGCTTCCAGCATTGAAGCGATCGAGGAACTATGGAGGGGTGATGTTGTGGTCGAGATACTATGATGTGGAGACCGGCTATAGCCAAGCCATTGTATCCTCTGTTTGAGGAGACTGTGATGTTATGAAGCTGTAAAAATTGTTGATTGATGTGTTTGACGAAATGCCAGGGCGGTAGCCTGTGATTGAAGCCGCGACGAGTGATGTATTGGATAGGGTGTTGATGTTAGTTGTTTTGATGTTTTTGCTGTTCTGTTCATATATGATGATGAATTGGTTTGCTTTTGTTTTAATTTTTCTCTGTATATTCTGTTATGCTTCATCGCACTCAATGACTCAATATAGATAGGCTGATTTATTGAATGTGAACCAGCTGCTACTTTCTAAGTAGTTCGATTATATCTATAGGATCTCTTTTTTGCGACTATGCCAATATTATGGTGATAATTGTGGTCATTAAGATGTAAGTAAAAGTGAAAAGATTTTGCATATATGTCGGGGGTTCAAGGGAGTAACGCTCCTTAGCGGGGTTCGACCTGCAGGGGTTGAGGTCGCAGGGTCAAGGGAGCGCCACTGCTGGGGTTTCCAGGGGCAGCACCCCCAGAACAAATTTTGGTTATAAGGATATTTCTGGATTCCTTTTACCATTTCTCTTTGTATTTGATATATTGTTCATTAACAATAACGCATATGCATAATGTGTTCAATTATACTTGATACGTCATGCAAAAATTATCTTGATTGAGCACGAATCTCGATGCAAAATCAAGTTGGAAACTTCAAAAATTAATTCGGAGGCCATCTCAACTCTGATTTCAACAAACTTATAGTTGAACTGAGCGTCTCGGAAATACGAATCCAACGACACCAAATTCAACTCAATCCGACCCCAAATGAGTCCAAATTAAGGACCCGAAGCGCTGTTGGGAGCTTCATAACACTGTTTGAGTTACCAAACGGTCTCCGATTTTTACGAGCTTATACTCGAATCGGAGTCTCGACCAGACGAATCCAATGAGCCCAAGATCGCCGAATTCCGACATCTCTAAGACCTTAAAATGTCAACCGAACGGTGCACGATCATAGGATTCGATATTGCTGTCCATTCAACCACTCCCTATTCGCCCCTGATCTCATGCCTATTTACGAGCTATGACACTCCATAAAATCTATAAATAGAGCCCTCATTCTTCACAAGGAAGGGGGGGGGGTCCAAGCAAGAAGAGAAGATGAGAAGAGAAGGAAGAAGCTCCTCCTCAACCACCGTCGAACCACCGCTAGAGCCTCGTCGGACCACCGCCGAACCACCGCCGAAGCCTCGCCGGACCACCGTCAGAGCCTCGCTGGACCACCGCCGGAGTTTTGCCGCACCACCATCTCAATGCCCGATGTTCAGACCCGACATTCAGGCCCGACGTTCTGCTAAAGGCCCGACATTCTGCTAAGGCCTAACGTTCTGCTCAAGGCCCAACGTTCTGCTAAAGGCCCAACGTTCTGCTCAAGGCCCGACGTTCAGACCTGACGTCTTCATCTGAGGCCCTCACATTCTCCAGAGGCCCTCACCTTCGCCAGAGGCCCTCACTTTTACCAGCAGACTTCACCTTCGCCAGAGGCCCTCACCTTTGCTAGAGGACCTTGTCTTCGCTAGATCATCATCAAAGGTAGTGTGCTCCACCAGAACATCACATGAGGCCCAGACTTCTGCCGGACCACTACTTGAGGACTTGAGCTCCACCAGGCCACCACCTGATGCCCACAGTTCTCCCAGAATACTACCGACTAAAGTCCTTTCGACCTTTGTCGCCTACTGTGGTCCTTCTGACCTCCATCAACAAACAACGGTCTTTCTGATCCCGGTCTCCTGCCGACTACGGTCCTTTAGACCTCCGTCGCCTACTGTTGTCCTTCCGACCTCAATCACCAGAAAACGGTCTTTCTGACCCTGGTCTCCTGCTGACTACGGTCCTTTCGACCTCCGTCGCCTACTGCGGTCCGCCCGACCTCCATCACCAGACAATGGTCTTTCTGACCCCGGTCTCCTGCCGACTACGATCCTTCCGACCAAACAAACATGTATATATAACGCCTACCATGTAATGCAATCTATATGATATATATTTGCTACATCAATACAAGGCCTTCTCCAAAGGAAGGGCCTCATTTGTAATCGACTGCAAATACTAGTGGATTCATTCAAACTGGGCCAGGCCCCATGGTTTTTTCCCTTTTTCAGGGGTTTTCCACGTAAAACTCTGGTGTCTCTTACGAATGTTTAACCCCCTCTCTTATCCGCTTGTGTGCTGGATCTTCGTACAATGCTAAGACGTTAAACCATATATTTCTCTACCGCCGCAAATATTCCAGGACGCAACAATACTGGGAGAAATTGTCTAAAGATCATAGCATCTTAAAAGTTTTAAGTGATGCAATTGCCTAAGAATCATTGTAATAAAGACTGAAAAACATATGACGGGGACAAATTACCTGAAAAATCATATAATAAAATTTTTTAGGGGGGGCAACTGGCTTTAGGAAGATCCGCCCCTGCCAATGAGGATGAGATTTTGCGAGAAAGGGCACCAATGGACCTAGCAATGGAGAGATCTAGCAAATTTCATAAGTGAGGGCACTAAGGGGTCCATGCAATATATTTGCCTAGGTTGAGTCTTTGTCATTATATCCTCTTCAACAATGAAGAGATTCGGCTTATATCTCTTCTCAACTCCTAGTGACAACAAGCTCACTAATAAAGTTCATAGAGTGTTAAATGATGTAAATAATGAAATTTAGGCATTAAAATCTCCTTCATATTTATGAGTATCCATCTATCATTGTGGTTGATTCCATAGATGTTGGATCCAATCAGGTTGTATTGACACCTTAATCTTTCCAACTAGAATTTAGGACGACAAAATATAAATATTAGATAGAGAAAGAGTGAATATATGAAATTTTGAAAATATGGAGAGAGAAATTCTACAAGTAAAAATTTTATGGTGTCAAATTATTCCTTAATACCATATTGATAGGCTTGGGAGATTAAGGCCTCGTTTGGGAAAATTTTCTTACTGCTTCTTAAAAATTTTATTAGCATTTTGTACTAAAAAGCTATTTTAAGAAGCAACAAAAAAACCGCCTCATACGAAGCCTAAGTGCTACAAAAATTGCTACATTACACAAGATTTAACTAATTCTTACTTTGAGTTATGCATAAAATGCATAGCTAAAAACATAGAAAATATATATCCAATATATTAGGTAAGTCCCTTCTTGCTTTAACCAACTTTGAGGCAAAACTCTTAAACTACTAGCACTAAGAGAAAGCCTAAAGATTAATAGCTAGCCTTGAAATATTTTACGGGCTGCTAGCTTTGTGTGAGTACTTTTATTAGCGATGTAAGAAACTTCAAATTCTCTGAGCCATTAGATAACAAAGCTATCAACATAAGACTATGAGAGTTATAGGCTCCTCCATTAAATGATGTTGAGGCAAACAGATGCATTGGCTGTAAAGTTGGATGGCCAAATGGAAGCCATAATGTAAGCTCAAATGAAAACAATGGAGTCTGAGTACAAAACTTGAATGCCACCATTAGATGTCTAGGGTTTACCCTGAGACCCTCTATTTATAGATATTGGTCATTATTTGCCACTATAGAAAAAGACCTATTTAGACTACACTAAATAAAAAAAAATATAACAAGATTTATAACAATTACTTGTCATGCCGTCTAGTCTAAATAAATATAAAGCACATATAAATTATTACGTGTGGTCATTGGACTGTTCGAAGGTGAGCATGATGCGTCACGTCATTTGGTACACAGCGGTACGCAGTACCAATGTACACGCAGTACCAATGTACATCAAAAAAATAATGTGGTGTACATGTGTATAGGGACCGGGGGGCAAGGGGGCACGTGCCGCCCCTAAAAAAAAGAAAAAGTGCACTATTAACCTTTGAGAAAGAAAGAGAGAGAACGTGCAATTCATACTCAAAATTTTGTGAAATAAAATATCATCAAAAGATTAAAAAAATGTGCATCTATGCCTTTTATCTATGATATGTCATAAAAAATGTATCTTGATTACAAATCTCGAGGCAAAATCAAGTTTGAAACTTCTGAACTAAATCGGAGATCATCCAAACTTCGATTTCAGCAAACTGATAGGCAAACTAAACGTCTCAGAATTACAAATGCAACGACACCAAATTCAACTCAATCTGAGCCCAAATGGATCCAAATCGAAGACCCGGAGCACATTTGAAAAGTTCAAACCATAAATTGGAGGAATAAACTACTTTCAAACTAGCATGCTTATAGTTGAATCAAGTAGCTTGATGAGACAAATCCAATGAGTCAAAGATCACCAAATTTTGATATCATTAAAGTATTCAAATGCGCAATAAATAGTTCACAATCAAGAGAATCAACATCGGCTGTCCATTCAAATAATTTCCAACTTATCCTTGATCTCCTTCCTATTTATCATATCACTACCAAAATTTTTAAATTAACCCCTCATTTCTCATGGAATGAAGCTCAAACAAGGAAGAGAATAAATAGAATGAACAAAGAGAAACAAAAATTCTCTTGCCATCAGACTCCTCGACTAGGATATAAGTGCATCATAATTTATATATGCAAACTTTCATGTTATTCATTTGAAGATATTTGTCAAATAACTTTCCAATAGCAAAGATGATGTTTCTAGTTAGTAAAATGTGGCATTAATCGGATACAAGAAAATCTAAATGAGAACCACGAAAGACTCATGGACAATTATTTTAATGTATTCTAGCATTTCATATAAGATGGTAAACAAAAGTATTTTAATTTAGGATCCCCTGAATAAAATTTTTGGCTCCGTCACTGATGACATGTCTTAATTCGCCTCAAAATAATCTCCGATGACCGCACATAATAATTTCAAAGCCAGTAGCCCCTATGTTTGGGAGCCCGGGTCTATTCCATCTTTAGGCCAAGTATGATTGAATACAACTTTCAAGATTTGTCTCCGCAGTTACCACCGGACAGATTATTAAAATCTCTAATTTTGATCAAGAACAGCGAAAGAGTGCATAGATTCTAACAACGTACGCTGGTCGCCATATCCACACAAGTAGAAAAATCGATACTCGATAGTAATCAACACGTCCTATTTCACCGTGATCGGGGCGGCAAGTTCTATCTAATTTATAGTAGCTTGGAAAGTGAACGTACGCAGTGTTCGTCGTCGCTCCGCCCAATGATGAGCACCTTGAAGATTTCTCTCTCTTTTGGCTATATATAAAGGCCTTGTGATGCATTCTGCAATTACAAGCGAGCAAAGCAGAGAATTAGCAAGCCCAAAATGAAGGCCTTTTTGTCCTTCCTGCTCCTTATCACAGCCCTTTGCGCCACCTCCCGAGCCGGGAACATAGCCGTTTACTGGGGTCAATCGGACGACGAAGGATCCCTCGCAGATGCCTGTGCCACCGGAAACTATGCCTTCGCCATCGTATCCTTCCTCTGCGTCTTCGGCAACGGCCAGACTCCTGAGCTCAACCTCGCCGGTCACTGTGATCCCGCCTCCGGTGGCTGCACCGGCATAACGGATGACATCAATGCTTGCCAATCACAGGGCGTGCAGGTCCTCCTCTCCATCGGCGGAGGCGCTGGATCCTACATCCTCACCTCCGACGACGACGCACGCCAGGTGGCTGACTATATCTGGAATAACTACTTAGGTGGCCAATCTTCATCAAGACCGCTAGGCGACGCGGTGCTCGACGGAGTGGACTTCGACATTGAGGGAGGAAGCCCCGACCACTACGACGATCTCGCAAACTACCTTTTTTCCTACAGCAACCAGGGGAAGAAGGTGTACCTGACGGCGGCGCCACAATGCCCTTATCCCGATGCATGGGTGGGCAAAGCACTCGACACCGGTCTCTTCGATTACATTTGGGTTCAGTTCTACAATAACCCGCCATGCCAGTTCTCGGATGGAGAGCCGAGCAACCTCCAGGACGCTTGGAACCAATGGACGACGGGGATTAAGGCGAACCAATTCTTCTTGGGTCTGCCGGCGGCGGCCGACGCGGCCGGGAGCGGTTTCATCCCGACTGATGAGCTGACTTCTCAGGTGCTTCCAGGGTTGAAAGGGTCGAGTAATTATGGAGGAGTGATGCTGTGGTCAAGATACTATGATATCCAGACAGGGTATAGTCAAGCCATTCGATCTTCTGTTTGAAAAATGTCTACTTTTTTTGAAAGTGTTTGTGTGGGCGTTCTGTTTTGTTTGCTGCATTGGTGAGTCTTCATTGTACTGCAGAGATTCTGCAATATATGTATTGTTCATATAGTATATTAATACAATTTTAATGTATTGCTTACCCTATGTTTTTGACCTTTATGATTGGGCTCGATAAATGGCTCATGACGCAGCTAAAGAGCTAAATCTGGGTCAGCTCAGACTTAGACACGTTAGCTCTCGAACCGACTCATGTAATAAAATAATATTAGTAAAAAATTCATTTAAAATAAATTAAAATTTAGAATTTTAAGAATAAATTTATTATAAATATTTAACAATTATATCTCATTTTTTATATTAACTTATTCTTTATCATTGTTATTTTTGCTTTTCATTTTTTAAATCATTTTATCATAATAATTACTTAAATCTTATTTTTTTTATCTGTTTCATATTAAATGAGCCGGCTTAAACTCATAGAATAATGATCAAACTCGAGCTTGATCTCAATTGATTAATCAAACTCAAGCTCAAGCTAGAGGTGAGTCTAGCTTGGCTCGGTTTGTTTACACCCCTACTTTATTATGTCCTCGATATTACATGAAAAATTATACTTACTACGTAATTATTTTTTCAACAAAAGAAAAAAAAAATTATAAAAGTGTGCTTAATTGATAAAAGATGATATAATTTTCTAGGAACAATGAAATCGTCTTTAATTTTTCCCCAAGTTGGGTGAAGTCATGACAACGATTAGCGAAAGTCTGATGGCAATTGGCAACCCTCCTGTGGTGTGGTGGAAGTCTAGTAGAGATCGTGCATACAAAGGTCCCTTCATGTAAAGAGTGATGGTCTATTTATAAATTTTTATGAGTGACACGCCACATAAATATAGAGAAGATCCACGGTAGATTCGGAGCGCTCCATCAGATGGCCCGTAATGATTCCTCATATTATAGAGTGTTTTCCAACCATCTAATTGCTTAATGATGTTGTAATTGAGAGATCTTAGGCTTGATGGATTCGTCTCATCAAGCCGCTCGATTCAACTATAAGCATGGCATATTTGAATATCATTTGACCATCCAATTAATGGTTTAAACCTTCCAAATATGTTTATGTCCCTTGGTGTTTGATCCCATTTATGCTTGGATCTAACCGATTTTTTTATTGTTGGGTTTGACTCCTTGAGATGTTCTATTTGACTATAACTTTGCTAAACCATAGTTAAGATGGTTTCAAATTTAATTTTAAAAGTTTTTAATTGAAATATACCTCAAGATTCGTGTCAGATCATGATAGATTTTGATGATATATCTATACTTGTTACGGGCTAGAATATACGCGGCGATAGAGTTATAAATCTACGTCTTAGCATTATACGGATATCCAGCTCACACACAGAGAACACAATATTTTTTACGTGAAAAACCCGGGAAAAGGGAAAAACTACGGGGCCTAGCCCAGTTGAAAATGATTACACTAGAATTTGAGAAAAGTACAATGATCTGACTCGTCCTTGAAGACGACCAGATTACAAGTATCAACTAAGAGTTTTGCAAGAGTCCAACGTCACTCCAATGTCAGGTGGCGATCCGGCAGAACTCCGGTGTCAGGCTGAAGACCGGTAGTGGCACTTCAGTGTCAGGGGGTACTTCAGCTTCGGATGGCACTTCAGCGTCCCTTGGTGGTCCGTCGGTGGTGTGGCAGTACTCCGGTGGTGGTGCGGTAGAACTACGGAGGTGATGCGGAAGCACTCCGACATACTTTGGTGGTCCGACAGTACTCCGGCAGTGGTCGAGGAGGAGCTAGGCGGTTAGAGCTTTCTTCCTTCTTTTCCTCCTTCTCTCTTGGCTTCCTCCCCCGTTTTTCATGAGGAAAATGGGGTTCTATTTATAGAATTATTGAGTGGCATGGGTTGTAAATAAGTAGAAGATCAGGGGTAAAGTTGGAGTGGTTCGAATGGATGGCCGATCTTGATTCCTACGATCATGCACCGTTCAATGGATATTTCACTGTCTTAATGACATCAAAATTTGATGATCTTGGGCTCGTTGGATTCGTCTCGTCGAGCCGCTCGTTTCGACTATAAGCATGTCATGATTGGAGATCCTCAATTGATTAATTAAACTCAAGCTCAAGCTAGAGGTGAGTCTAGCTTGGCTCGGTTTGTTTACACCCCTACTATTGTGTCCTCAATATTACATGAAAAATTATACTTACTACGTAATTATTTTTTCAACAAAAGAAAAAAATCTTTAAAAGAAGTGTGCTTAATTGATAAAAGATGATATAATTTTCTATGAATAATAAAATCGTCTTTAATTTTTCCCTAAGTTGGGTGAAGTCTGACGACAATTGGCGAAAGTTTGGCGGCAGTTGGCAACCGGCCTGTAGTGTGGTGGAAGTCTAGGAGAGATCGTGCATACAAAGGCCCCTTCATGCAAAGAATGAGGGTCTATTTATAAATTTTTATGAGTAGCACGTCATATAAATATGGAGAAGATCCACGGTAGATTCGGAGCGCTCCATCAGATGGCCCATAATGATTCCCCATATTATAGAGTGTTTTCTAACCATTTAATTGCTCAATGATATTGTAATTGAGAGATCTTAGGTTTGATGGATTCGTCTCATCAAGCCACTCGATTCGACTATAAACATGACATATTTGGATATCATTTGACCATCCAATTAATGGTTTAAACCTTCCAAATATGTTTATGTCCCTTAGTTTGATCCCATTTGGGCTCAGATCTAACTGATTTTTTTATTGTTGGGTTTGCCTTCTTGAGATGTTCAATTTGACTATAACTTTGCTAAAACCATAGTTAAGACAGTTTCAAATTTAATTTTAAAAGTTTTTAATTGAGATATACCTCAAGATTCGTGTCAGATCATCATAGATTTTGATGATATATCTATACTAAATTTATTTTATATTATATTTCTTTTACTTTATTCTTTTTCAGCAAACCAAACAGACTATTTGGACGTCCATTGACATATTTTATCATTATTTGATTGCAGCGATAGTTTCCTAAATAAATTAAATAAATACTCAGATTCTTACTGCGTACGCTTTTAAACTTATATCTAACCCTTTCTACTTAACTAACTAATCAAACCTCAAAGTCAAAAGAAATGTAATTATAAGCCACTTATCTGCATGAAACTGAATAATTAGCCAACGTAATCCTTCTTCCACGATTCTGCCATTGCTAAGCGTCCTCCACGTCCGAATCCAATCAGACACTCAACAATTTGGAAATTCTGTATAAATTTCAGTCAGGCCGGCAATGGCGCCTAACCAATTGCATTCAAATCAATGGCTTCATCATCTGCATCGATTACCTCTAAAAAATCCTTTATTTGCCTTCTCCTGCTCCTAGCTGCCGCCCCTTTCCCCGCCTCCCAAGCCGGTAAAATCGCCATCTACTGGGGCCAAAACGGGAATGAAGGCACCCTCGCCGACACTTGCGCTTCCGGCGACTACGGCTACGTCGTTCTCTCCTTCCTTTGCTCATTCGGTAACGGCCAAACTCCGCAGCTCAACCTCGCCGGCCACTGCGACCCTTACTCCAATGGTTGTACTCACCTAGCAGCGACATCAAGTCATGCCAAGCTAAAGGCATCAAAGTCCTTCTCTCCATCGGCGGCGCCGCCGGCTCTTACATCCTCACTTCCCGAGACGACGCCCGTCAGGTCGCCACCTACATATGGAACAACTATTTAGGCGGCCAGTCCTCCAAACGGCCACTTGGCGACGCCGTGCTCGACGGCGTGGACTTCGACATTGAAGGCGGAAGCCCCGACCACTATGATGACTTAGCCAACTATCTCTCCGGCTATAGCAATCAGGGCAAAAAGGTTTACCTCACGGCGGCCCCGCAATGCCCCTATCCGGACGCCTGGGTGGGCAAAGCTCTGGACACCGGCCTCTTTGACAATGTCTGGGTATTCTACAACAACCCGCCATGTCAGTTTTCTGATAAGCAGCATTTGGGGGATTTGATGGATGCGTGGAAGCAGTGGACGAAGTCGACGAAGGCGGGCAAGATCTTTCTCGGTTTGCCAGCGGCGCCGGATGCGGCCGGGAGCGGCTTCATTCTTCCCGGTGAGCTTAGGTATATTGTGCTTCCGAGGGTTCAGGAATCGAGCAAATATGGCGGCGTGATGCTGTGGTCTAAGGGCATCTCCAACCGAAAACTCCATTTTTCACGGCAAAGTAATGCAAAAACTCCAAAATGGCGCGGGATGCTCCAATCGAACGCCATTTTAGGTGTTTTTGAGAAGGTAACGATCGCTCTCCTTTCGTGCGTTTTTCGGGTTGAGAGAAAAAATGGCGTGAGTGAACAGTGCGACGCCAATATTGGCGTCGCACTGTTCACCTGCGATTAAATGGCGAAAATTTTGGAGTTCGGTTGGAGCGAGGGAACAACTCCATACAGTCGTTTAGCGTTCGGTTGGAGATGCCCTAAGTACTATGATGATAAGAGTGGTTACAGCAAATCCATTCTCCCCGACGTTTGAAGACTCCATTGATATGCTGCTGCTATTGCCTCTGTAAACTGAACTGAACTGTGCTCTCTGATGAAAATATTCTAAAGATTTTGGCAAATCATGTTCTGAACTATAGTGATCTGTCTTTTTCATTTTAATTGCTTTAACGTACCATGTTTTTTTTTTTTTACATTTGCATGAATTAAGATAAATCTATACAAACAATTATGAGTCAAACTCAAGATCTTTTCATTACTAATTAAAGCTCTAACCACTGTTTAGCTTGGTTGGTGTGTAAGTACAATTGAGAACCCTCAAACTCGTGCTAGATTCCCCTCGAGCGGCAGCGTCTTTTAAGTGGGGTCCAATCAAGTGTGGCCCATGATATTTCTGGGGTGGGTGCCTCATCTAAGTCAGTCAAAGGTTAGTCACGCCACCAAGCTCGATCCCCTTCTGCTGTGACAGCGGGTGGATACCTCATTCCCAAAAAAATAAAAAATAAAGCTCACAAATCAGAAGATCAAGATGAGCTATTTAACATACTATGATTTATCATAAATTATTTTTTATTTATATATATATATATCATTATTTATAATTTAATAATAATTTCTAATTAAATCTCTTTGTATATTTAAACTTCATTTTGAATGAAATTACAATCATTTTTAATTATTTGATTTTTTTAATGAATACATGATTACTAGTAATAAAAGAAGTACAATATCATACCCTAAAATCATCAATCATTATTTAGGAAAATTAATTTACCCTTAGAGATTTTAACTCACATAATTTCATATAAAATGATTCATGTCTCTTTATTTTGACTCAACCCTAGATTTGATCACCATAGTTTGGAAATATGAATTTCGTCGCAATTTGAAAGTTTGAAACAATGATAGTATCATTAAGTTTCCTCTTTGTTGGAAGATTGGAAAGCCAAATTGTTATCCTTTATTAGGGGTGTTAATATTTGACACGATCTGAAAACAGACTCGAACCCGATCTGAAATTTTAGGGTTAGACTCGACCCGTTTTGGAAACGGGTCGGGTTCGTGTTCCAAGATTCGACCCGTTTGAAAAATCGATTGGGTTCGGGTTGACTCGACGGGTTGCCGGTTGACCCGTTTGAACGCCTGCGCGGACCTCCCCGCCCCTGCCTGCTACTCACGGACGAGCCCGCTCCCTGCCCACGTTGCTGCCCGAGCGCCCGCTTGACTGCCCACACGCCCGCGTGGCTGCCTGCCCGCCGGCGCACCC